>NC_059167.1:76896642-76906642 GCF_019923935.1 Bubalus bubalis
CATGAAAATGCATTGTGTGCCATTCAAGGAGCTTTTTTTTTCTCCCACAAAAGAGACTTCCTTGATCTCCTTGGCTGAAGACCCTGCATTTTCAGGTTCACTGACCCTAAAGTACCTTAAAATGTCAAGAATTTATATAGAAAAGTAGGCACAATTAAGAGAATCCAATCAATTATTCATCTTAGCAGCATCCAAGTACATCTATGGATAGATAGACAGACTGGTTTCTAAAGTACATAGATTATTTATCTAGAATATCAAGGAACAAGGCTTTGCAAAATTTTAGCCAAAAAAAAAAAGTTGTACTATCCTCAACTTATGCTTTCTTAAATTTATTTTCTTTGGTTTCCCTAGACCTCTGACCCTTGGGAAATTGAGGCTGCACTCACTCTGGCGTATCAGTTACTACTCGTGTTACCACCTAATGGTGGTGCGTACATGGGTATTCATTCTTCTAGATTTATATTGTATGTATTACAGAAAACATCTTCTTTCACTCAACTACAAGCTTGCTACAGCAGGGATAATAATCTTATTTATTTTCTTCACCTCCTGTAACCTGACCAAATGGAGAGCACAGATTTATTTGGTGGATGTAGGGTCGGTTGTAATGTACCTTGAAGAACCAAAAGAAGTTTGGTTCTCAGTTTCACAGTGCTTCTTGGTTCGTGTTCCCCATTACCTAATCCTAAGTGCCTAAATCCATTATAATTACTCTTGTGTGTTCATCGAGAAGCTGCCCTCTGAGTACTTGGATACTCTGGAACTGGAGTCAGAAGCTGGACAGGTAGTAGAGAAATCAAAGAAGAAAATCAAGTGTACATCAGATTTTATCTTCTTAAGCCCAAAGCATGCGTGCCAAGTCTCTTCAGTTGTGTTCGACTCTTTGCAACCCTATAGACTGTATCCCACCCAGCTGCTCTGTCCATGGGATTCTCCAGGCAAGAATACTGGAATGGGTTGCCATGCCTTCCTCCAGGGGATCTTCCCAAAACCCAAAGTAGCCAGACTATTACAATATTTTGTAGTGACTGAGTTTGGGGCGGGGGGCGGGGGGTGGGGTGGAGGAGAAGGAGGTTATTGCTACCAGCAGGATGAATAGAAACAAAGAAAAAAGAATGTCTCATAAATTTCCTCTTTCCCTTTGGCTGAGCATGTTCAGGGTTACATTTCTTTTCACCTGAAGCTTGCCGAGGCAATCAACCTGCTGAGATTGTTCCCTTTTGTCCCACTTCTTCCATAAACTTCAGTAAACATTATAAAGACAAATACAAATTTAAAATAAGAGGCCTAATTCTTCCTATTGAAAATAAGGGGAAAGATTTCCCTTTCCCTTCTCTCCTTTTTCCTCAAATAGTTATTTTAGAAAAGTTGTAAGTATAAATACATCACAGTATTTTGTATTACTCTGATGGTCAATGTACTAAACACATGAGACCATGAAAAAGCTACTAAATGTTTAAGTAGGGGCTCATTAAACGCTGAAAAGACTATCTGATACATCCATCAAAAGGAACATATTATTTACCAGTATTTAATTTTTAGTAAGATTTTTGTGGGCTTTCCTGGTGGCTCAGATGGTAAAGGATCTGCCTGCAGTGCAGGAGACTAGGGTTTGATCTCCTGGAGAAGAGAATGGCTACCCACTCCGGTATTCTTGTTTGGAGAATTCTATGAGCATAGGAGCTTGGTGGGCTACAGTCCATGGGGTCATAAAAAAATTTTAGTGAGATTTTTATAGCACATGCAGATGGGAGCCAAGCCAGTAACTGGATGGCTGTCTGCTGGAGCTAGTGTGAGAAACTTACATTGCAATGTAGTGCAAGTCTGGTGGGAACTTTCAGTTCAGTTCAGTCGCTCAGTCATGTCCGACTCTTTGCGACCCCATGAATCGCAGCATGCCAGGCCTCCCTGTCCATCACCAACTCCCGGAGTTCACTCAGACTCACGTCCATCGAGTCAGTGATGCCATCCAGCCATCTCATCCTCTGTCGTCCCCTTCTCTTCCTGCCCCCAATCCCTCCCAGCATCAGAGTCTCTTCCAATGAGTCAACTCTTCGCATGAGGTGGCCAAAGTACTGGAGTTTTGGCTTTAGCATCATTCCTTCCAAAGAAATCCCAGGGCTGATCTCCTTCAGAATGGACTGGTTGGATCTCCTTGCAGTCCAAGGGACTCTCAAGAGTCTTCTCCAACACCACAGTTCAAAAGCATCAATTCTTCGGCGCTCAGCCTTCTTCACAGTCCAACTCTCACATCCATACATGACCACTGGAAAAACCATAGCCTTGACTGGACGGACCCTAAATAGAGAATAGAACAGTTGAAGCATAGATTGGAAAATAGAGTACTTGTAACAACTGTCTAACTTTGGAGGAATTTATTAGGATTCCAATTCATGGGCCTGAGATTGTGCATTCCATGAATCAAGGCAAATTGGAAGTGGTCAAACAAGACATGGCAAGAGTGAATGTCGACATTCTAGGAATCAGTGAATTGAAATGGAATGGAATGGGTGACTTTAACTCAGATGACCATTATATCTACTACTGCGGGCAGGAATCCCTCAGAAGAAATGGAGTGGCCATCATGGTCAACAAAAGAGTCCAAAATGCAGTACTTGGATGCAATCTCAAAAACGACAGAATGATCTCTGTTTGTTTCCGAGGCAAACCATTCAATATCACAGTAATCCAAGTCTATGCCCCAACCAGTAACGCTGAAGAAGCTGACGTTGAACGGTTCTATGAAGACCTACAAGACCTTTTAGAACTAACACCCCAAAAAGATGTCCTTTTCATTATAGGGGACTGGAATGCAAAAGTAGGAAGTCAAGAAACACCTGGAGTAACAGGCAAATTTGGCCTTGGAATATGGAATGAAGCAGGGCAAAGGCTAATAGAGTTTTGCCAAGAAAATGCACTGGTCATAACAAACACCTTCTTCCAACAACACAAGAGAAGACTATACATGGACATCACCAACAGTCAACACCGAAATCAGATTGACTATATTCTTTGCAGCCAAAGATGGAGAAGCTCTATACTGTAAGCAAAAACAAGACCAGGAGCTGACTGTGGCTCAGACCATGAACTCCTTATTGCCAAATTCAGACTTAAATTGAAGAAAGTAGGGGAAACCACTAGACCATTCAGGTATGACCTAAATCAAATCCCTTATGATTATACAGTGGAAGTGAGAAATAGATTTAAGGGCCTAGATCTGATAGATAGAGTGCCTGATGAACTATGGACTGAGGTTTGTGACATTGTACAGGAGACAGGGATCAAGACCATTCCCATAGAAAAGAAATGCAAAAAAGCAAAATGGTTGTCTGGGGAGGCCTTACAAATAGCTGTGAAAAGAAGAGAAGCGAAAAGCAAAGGAGAAAAGGAAAGATATAAACATCTGAATGCAGAGTTCCAAAGAATAGCAAGAAGAGATAAGAAAGCCTTCCTCAGCAATCAATGCAAAGAAATAGAGGAAAACGACAGAATGGGAAAGACTAGGGATCTCTTCAAGAAAATCAGAGATACCAAAGGAACATTTCATGCAAAGATGAGCTCGATAAAAGACAGAAATGGTATGGACCTAACAGAAGCAGAAGATATTAAGAAGAGATGGCAAGAATACACAGAAGAACTGTACAAAAAGATCTTCACGACCCAGATAATCACGATGGTATGATCACTGACCTAGAGCCAGACATCCTGGAATGTGAAGTCAAGTGGGCCTTAGAAAGCATCACTACGAACAAGGCTAGTGGAGGTGATGGAATTCCAGTGGAGCTATTCCAAATCCTGAAAGATGATGCTGTGAAAGTGCTGCACTCAATATGCCAGCAAATTTGGAAAACTCAGCAGTGGCCACAGGACTGGAAAAGGTCAGTTTTCATTCCAATCCCAAAGAAAGGCAATGCCAAAGAATGCTCAAACTACCACACAATTGCACTCATCTCACACACTAGTAAAGTAATGCTCAAAATTCTCCAAGCCAGGCTTCAGCAATATGTGAACCATGAACTTCCTGATGGTCAAGCTGGCTTTAGAAAAGGCAGAGGAACCAGAAATCAAATTGCCAACATCTGCTGGATCATAGAAAAAGCAAGAGAGTTCCAGAAAAACATCTATTTCTGCTTTATTGACTATGCCAAAGCCTTTGACTGTGTGGATCACAATAAACTGTGGAAAATTCTTCAAGAGATGGGAATACCAGACCACCTGATCTGCCTCTTGAGAAATTTGTATGCAGGTCAGGAAGCAACAGTTAGAACTGGACACGGAGCAACAGACTGGATCCAAATAGGAAAAGGAGTTCGTCAAGGCTGTATATTGTCACCCTGTTTATTTAACTTATATGCTGAGTACATCATGAGAAACGCTGGACTGGAAGAAACACAAGCTGGAATCAAGATTGCCAGGAGAAATATCAATAACCTCAGATATGCAGATGACACCACCCTTATGGCAGAAAGTGAAGAGGAACTCAAAAGCCTCTTAATGAAAGTGAAAGTGGAGAGTGAAAAAGTTGGCTTAAAGCTCAACATTCAGAAAACAAAGATCATGGCATCCGGTCCCACCACTTCACGGGAAATAGATGGGGAAACAGTGGAAACAGTGTCAGACTTTATTTTTCTGGGCTCCAAAATCACTATAGATGGTGACTGCAGCCATGAAATTAAAAGACGCTTACTCCTTGGAAGGAAAGTTATGACCAACCTAGATAGCATATTCAAAAGCAGAGACATTACTTTGCCAACAAAGGTCTGTCTAGTCAAGGCTATGGTTTTTCCAGTGGTCATGTATGGATGTGAGAGTTGGACTGTGAAGAAGGCTGAGAGCCGAAGAATTGATGCTTTTGAACTGTGGTGTTGGAGAAGACTCTTGAGAGTCCCTTGGACTGCAAGGAGATCCAACCAGTCCATTCTGAAGGAGATCAGCCCTGGGATTTCTTTGGAAGGAATGATGCTAAAGCTGAAACTCCAGTACTTTGGCTACCTCATGTGAAGAGTTGATCATTGGAAAAGACTCTGATGCTAGGAGGGATTGGGGGCAGGAGGAGAAGGGGACGACAGAGGATGAGATGGCTGGATGGCATGGCTGACTCGATGGACATGAGTCTGAGTGAACTCCGGGAGTTGGTGATGGACAGGGAGGCCTGGCGTGCTGCGATTCATGGGGTCACAAAGAGTCAGACACGACTGAGCGACTGATCTGATCTGATCTGAATAAATTACCAGG
Source organism: Bubalus bubalis (assembly GCF_019923935.1). NCBI lineage: Eukaryota > Metazoa > Chordata > Mammalia > Artiodactyla > Bovidae > Bubalus > Bubalus bubalis. The sequence continues at coordinate 76,901,881 of NC_059167.1, forward strand.
AGATTCTGATGCTGCTGGTTCTTAGACTATACTTTGAGCATCAAGACCTTAAAGTAAATTTCCCACTTGTGTATAAATTTTCATCATTTAGACTATTGACAGGTATGGATAGCAGGAAATCCAAGGTTAAATTCTCCTGTAATGTTGCAGAATGTTACAGCTTAAAATACTAGTATCCAACACTGAAAACTGAGAGAATAGGCATGTGCCAGACAAACATCACACTTATCTCTATCAGGCATCTTTCCAAAGGGCTTCAGATACTGGTCAATTAAGTATCTGGCAAGGCTGGCATTCCACTAGGAAAGCTAAGACTTCTGACTTCAGGTCTCTATCAGTCTAACAGATGATCCACTTCCGTGAGGAACAGATCAAAATACTTCCCCCATTGAAGAATCCTGTGAGTTTAAGGCAGACAATGAGTGCTTGAGCGATAACAGGTGATTCAATAGGGAAGGCCGTGCACACTGGTTCGTAAAGGAAATTCAGAATGGCATGTGAGACTGTGGTACTTTGTCCTGATAAGAAAATGCTTTGAAGCTTGTCAATTTGTGGAGCCTGAACATGCAGTCCCTTAGAATCAAGGGGACCTCTGCTATAACGATCAAGTGCTTTCTTGTCAGCTGGTTCCTTTCACTGCCCTGACCGAGAACTAAAAATAAATAAATAATCAAGGGTTCAGGTCACTTCTATCTTACCAGAATCTCTGTACTTTTTTTGGAATCCATATTTTTAAAAAGAAGTCAAAACATTTACAGAAGCAGTGGTTTATTTAAATGTGTATGTTTACCAAATTAGCACTGAGACCTAAATATGATCTCACTTAATCTTCCAATCAAAAGCCTCAATGTGAGATTTCCCAGGACCAATCCATAGACCCTGAGTTTCTCACCTGGTTCACTACTAGACAAAAGAGTTTGATAAATAGGTTCAACACTTGTTCTCTCTCCTCCCATCCATCCCTACATCCTTTCAGGTAGTAAAGAACCCCAGGCCTTTTCTGTCTTTCAAACTGGTGCTTCCTAGACTTATGCACAGTTTATTGCACACGATCTCTAGGTTCTCTACAATTTGAGATTAGCATCAGTCTTCCCACTGCTTATGACCTGTTGCAAGGAAGCGTGCACTGCTCAAGGCAATATGCTCACACACACTTTTTTTCTGAGGGTCCTTAAAAAGCGTGGAAACAAACTGAAGTTTCTTGTAAGTTGTCCACTTCAGCCAAAGGAGCTAGAGACAGGTACTTGAGCTCCTCCATCTCCAGTGATGTGGGGCATAGAAGCCACACCTTCCGCTAGATTCGCTAGCCTTTGCTGCTGACCATCTCCGAGAGACGGCCACACTCGTGACTCTGGTACCTTCTGGAGAGAAAGAACTAGATGGGAGCCCACGGGTTGACACCCAGTTCCACCATGGGAGCTCAGATTGCCTGTCAACTGGGAGCAGAGAGAGGAAACCAGAGAGCGAAAAAGATCAGGAAGCATCTAACCCGGTGTGGGAGAGGCGTGAGATGAGGTGGGGGGTGGAGGGGACTTGACCCAGAGGGCACCGGGATTGGCGGCAGTAGGGAGCTGATGGGGAGTGCGAGAAAAGCCCGCCTCTGGCCTTGAACTCTTCCTAAAGTGGCCCCAGCTTTCCCCATCTCCTGCTTCCCCGTCTTGGTTCTACGTTCATCCGGTGCTCCCTGAGCCCTATTTCCAATCAGCTTTTTTAGAAGTTCTTTTGTGTTCCTCGCTCCCCACCCCACCCAGCTTCCTGAATCGAAGATGGGAACCAGCAAGACCTTCGTCCCAAGAAAATACAGAGAAGCACTCCTGACCCTGACCCCGAACCCTCAGGCCGCCGGGAAAGGACCTCGGAGAGCTCTGGGGCAAGGGCAGGCAAGAGCAGGGTGTAGTTTTTTGGAGTGATGGAGGAGGGGAGTAAGAGAAAGTTAGGAAACTTTGATGAGACTCCTAGAAGTTTCTGCATCCAGAGACCCAGAAATGGCCAATCGGAAAGAGCAATTTATGAATAAAGTGACTTGTAATCCAGGGTTTACAGCGGAGCACAGATTGACTGGTATGCGATTCCACTTGGGCGCTGAAGATCCCTGGCTGGGAGCACTTCTGAAAGTTTTCCTTTCCCTCTGCTGCTGCTGCTGCTGCTGCTAAGTCGCCTCAGTTCGTGTCCGACTCTGTGCGACCCCATAGACGGCAGCTCACCAGGCTCCCCCTAGTGAGGGGGATTCTCCAGGCAAGAACACTGGAGTGGGTTGCCATTGCCTTCTCCAGTGCATGAAAGTGAAAAGTGAAAGTGAAGTCGCTCAGTCGTGTCCGACTCTTAGCGACCCCATGGACTGCAGCCTACCAGGCTCCTCCGTCCATGGGATTTTCCAGGCAAGAGTACTGGAGTGGGTTGCCATTGCCTTCCCTCTACTCCATTCGAAAGAAATGATCTGAAGCTTAGCGGCTCCGGAACCCATGGAAACTCGGACACACCCCTCCCCGGTGTGGGAAAGTTGTTGGATGTAACCACCCTCTGGGGGTCACCCTGGTCCCTCTGTAAGGGAAATTGTTCAGAGGCTATAGCAGTGCGCGTGTGCGTGGGTCTACCCCAGAGCGCTACTTTCAGGAAAAGTAGACCAGTTTCTCTCTCTGACCGAACCTGCAGGGAATGCGACCAACGATTTTCCTGTCTATCGGCGACAGGCTTGCCAGATCTGTCAACGGAAGCGAACCTCTTGCTTGATCTGATCTCCGACCTCATTCTCTCTGTGAGTTTCACAGCCATAGACCAACGACCCCACAGATGGGAGTTTCTTAGTCTTCTGAAATCACTTGAAATAAGTCGCCAGTGAGATTTTCCCCCCTCCTTTCTGCGTGGAATTGCCTCGGTTAAAGAAAAGGTCTTTCAAGGAAATTTGCGCTAATAATCATTGACAACTTTCTAGTTCACTTCTCAGGCCTGTGAGAATACAATGATTTCTCCTCTCTCCGAGTTTGCTCAGGTCCTTTAGGGATAAGTGAAAACACTGAGAGAAATTCCACTAACTCAAGAAAATTCAAAATTATGAGCACGCGTACTGTAGTAAACAGCTCAGGGATGAGGTATTTGCGCCACCTGTGGTAGTGTGGCCGAGCGGTCTAAGGCGCTGGATTTAGGCTCCAGTCTCTTCGGGGGCGTGGGTTCGAATCCCACCACTGCCAATGGTGTGTTTTCGCAGAGCTGTACATTAGTAGTATAATTCAAGCTGAATCCATGAAAACCACTCTCTCTTGCAAGAATTTCCAGGAAACCTTTCGATCCTGCTCTGAAATACTTACTTCGAACCAGGTTAGCTCGGTTTCTTGTCAACATCTCGTGCTCAAACTAGTTGTTTGCACCTCACTTTGCTTATATCTAAGCTTTTGCATTCTCACAAGGGGGAATTCTTTCTGTCCTCCTCTTACAAAATCCACGCTCACATTGAATCATTCTCATGACCTCGTTTAGGCACCATCTGGTAGGAAAGACTTTCTAGATATTGCCCCATAGCCCCCATCAGCCTTGGTTTGGGAGCCAACACTGGTTTCAGAGCTGCAGCTCTGTGCTCTGGAAATAACCAGCACAGACTTGATTTGGTTTTAATCACATTACTCTTGTAACTGAAGATGAGGAATGAATGCATCCATGCAGAAAGCCATTTCCTTCCAGGCTTCCAGATCTCACTCAGGCATTATTGCCTTAAGGGTTGGGGCAGGGCAGGTAAATGGTTCTTCTGAATTTGACTTTGCAGGTGGCTTTGTGATTCGAAAACTCTTAAAAGCTGATTTTTGGCTGACTCCGGGTGTCAAGCCCAATGGAGTGTTCTGTGAATGTTGGCTTAGCCACTGCTTTGCCCCTTCTAAGCGAATTCACTTACCTTGGAGACTGTCCCAGTCTCTGAATCACCCAGTTGCAACGCCTGTTGAGAACATAACTCAGTGTAGGAAAGAGGAAGGGATACACTCAGGGTCTGTTTAGTGGTGCCCTATCAAAATGGTTGTCCCATTGCCCTTCTCAGCCGTTTCAGCCCCTGTTATCCCACAGGCTGTACAGCTCTCTCAAAGAGGTACAGTATTTCCCTGCAGCCCCTTGAGGAATGAAAGGTACAGAGCAGACAATGAGGATTCTGCACAGGAACCAAGGTCTTGGGATTTTTGGTGACACATTGATTCTGCCTTCCTTTTTATGTCATTCCCTCTTCTCAATCAAAATTATCTTCTGTGTCCTCACAGGTCATCTCCTGTTTCACTTCGATGACTCCTCCAGATCAGTGCCTTTCCTTTCTATCCACCTTTCACTAAGAAAAATCTTGACACCTATATTCTTCACACAGACACACACACACAATGATCATATTTTTGTGCTTTGTTAAGAGGGGAAAAAAAATCCTCTAAAATCTTTAATTTACACTACGGTTTACTCTTGGTGTTGCACATTCTATGGGTTTTGACAAAATGTACAGTGATATATATCCACCATCATTAAAGTATCATACAGAATAACTTCACTGCCTTAAAAATCCTCAGGGCTTCCCCAATGCATCCCTCCCTCCCCTATAACCTGACAACCACTGACCCTTTTATCATCTCCATAGTTTTGCATTTTCCAGAATGTTGAGTATTTGTTGTTGTTGTTGTTTAGTCACTAAGTCATGTTGGATTGTTTGTGACCCCCGTGGACTGTAGCCCGTCAGGCTCCTCCGTCCATGGGATTCTCCAGGCATGAATATTGGAGTGGGTTGACATTTCCTTCTCCA
>NC_059167.1:78840257-79049502 GCF_019923935.1 Bubalus bubalis
ATAGATGGTGTTCACCTCATCCTCCTTGAACAGTGGTCCATAATCCTCATGTTCCCTATGCCAATGCTTGTGGCTGTTGTGCAGCAAGGATGCTAAGGCAGAGGAATAGACAGAAAGACAAACCAAGTGCGCTTCGGGCGGAGAAGAGTATGAGTGGTTAAAAAAAAAAAAAAAGCTGGAGGTGGGGAAAAAGATTTTAAGGAATAGAAAGGTGAAGGGATAATCAGAGCAGGGAAATGGGAAAGCAGTGTTTAGGGCGGTACATGGAAAGGACTTAGGCTATTGGGCTAAGATCCCCTGAATCCTTGACCACACACATTGAACAAGGGATAATAAAGCACAAGTTGTCTAAAGAAGATGAAAGCATATCATTTTTCCTTTTTTTGGCACATCAATGGAAAACAAATTTCCCTTCCCTTCTCCCAGAAACAGTTTTCAGATGAAGCAGCCCCCTCTTGTGACTGAATAAAAGAACTGGAGAGCTAAACCCAGACCCAAAGTCAACAAGCAACTATTTGAAAAGTTCCTCAGGTTTGAAGGTAAACAGGCTTCTCAGGTAACTCCCTGATGGTTCAGTTGGTAAATCCCACCTGCAATGTAGGAGATCCTGGTTTGATTCCTGGATTGGGAAGATACACTGGAGAAGGGATAGGCTACCCACTCCAGTATTCTGCCCTGGAGAATTCCATGGACTATGGTCCATGGGTTCACAAAGAGTCAGACATGACTGAGCCGCTTTCACTTTCACTTCAGGTAACTCTAGTAAAGAACTCACCTACCAATGCAGGAGACTTAAGAGACACAGTTTCAATCCCTGAATTAAGAAGATTCCCCTGGAGAAGGGCATGGCAACCCACTCCAATATTTGTGCCTGGAGAATCCTTCCGACAAGGGAGCCTGCTGGGGTATAGGCCATGCATTCACAGGGTCAGACATGACTGAAGCAACTTACCACACAGCACACACATCTTACTTGTAATACCTCTGTACTCATCTGTATTTTCTTGGTCCTAAACACTCTATAGAAGGTTTTAACTATCTTTGACTGCTTTATTGCAGTCATATGATTCTCACTTCTTGATCTCTTTAGTTTTCATTTGTATCCAATATTCCCATATTTAAAATTTACTCAAAAGCCCATATAATTCAACTGTTTATAAGCGAGGTTGGTATAGACTAGACACTCGAGAATTATCTGTTTGCTGAATGAGCCAATGGATTTATTGAATTTAATGAAAATGTTATGTTGAATACTGTTTAAATTATTTAAATTAAGGGATTTGATTTAGGTCATATCTGAATGGCCTAGTGGTTCTCCAGCCTTTCTTCATTTAAACCTGAACTTTAAAATAAGGAGCCCATGATCTGACCAATAAGGAGCCCATGATCTGACCACAGTCAGCTCCAGATCTTGCTTTTGCTGACTGTAAAGGCTCATCTCATACGCTAGTAAAGTGATGCTTAAAATTCTCCAAGCCAGGCTTCAGCAATACGTGAACTATGAACTTCCAGATGTTCAAGCTGGCTTTAGAAAAGGCAGAGGAACCAGAGATCAAACTGCCAACATCCAGTGGATCATCAAAAAAGCAAGAAAGTTCCAGAAAAACATCTATTTCTGCTTTATTGACTATGCCAAAGCCTTTGACTGTGTGGATCATAATAAACTGTGGAAAATTCTGAAAGAGATGGGAATACCAGATCACCTTACCTGTCTCTTGAGAAATCTGTATCCAGGTCAGGAAGCAACAGTTAGAACTGGACATGGAACAACAGACTGGTTCCAAATAGGAAAAGGAGTATGTCAAGGTTGCACATTGTCACCCTGCTTATTTAACTAATATGCAGAGTACATCATGTGAAATGCTGGGCTGGATGAAGCACAAGCTGGGATCAAGATTGCCGGGAGAAATATCAATAGCCTCCGATATGCAGATGACACCACCCTTATGGCAGAAAGTGAAGAGGAACTAAAGAACTTCTTGATGAAACTGAGAGAGGAGAGTGAAAAAGTTGGCTTAAAGCTCAACATTCAGAAAACGAAGATCATGGCATCTGGTCCCATCACTTCATGGCAAATAAATGGGGAAACAGTGGAAACAGTGTCAGACTTTATTTTTCTGGGCTCCAAAATCACTGCAGATGGTGATTGCAGCCGTGAAATTAAAAGACACTTACTCCTCGGAAGGAAAGTTATGACCAACCTAGATAGCATATTCAAAAGCAGAGACATTACTTTGCCAAAAAAGGTCCGTCTAGTCAAGGCTATGGTTTTTCCAGTGGTCATGTATGGATGTGAGAGTTGAACTATAAAGAAAGCTGAGCACCAAAGAATTGATGCTTTTGAACTGTGGTGTTGGAGGACTCTTGAGAGTCCCTTGGACTGCAAGGAGATCCAACCAGTCCATTGTAAAGGGGATCAATCTGGGTGTTCATTGGAAGGACTGATGTTGAAGCTGAAACTTCAATATTTTGGCCACCTGATGCAAAGAGCTGACTCATTTGAAAAGACCCTGATGCTGGGAAAGATTGAGGGCAGGAGGAGAAGGGGCTGACAGAGCATGAGATGGTTGGATGGCATCACTTACTCAATGCACATGGGTTTGGGTGGACTCCGGGTGTCGGTGATGGACAGGAAGGCCTGACATGCTGCAGTTCATGGGTTCGCAAAGAGTCGGACATGACTGAGTGACTGAACTGAACTGAACGAGTTTCTCCATCCTTGGCTGCAAAGAATATAACAAATCTTATTTCTGTATTAACCATCTGGTGATATTCAAGTGTAGATGGTCTCTTGTGTTGTTGGAAGAGGGTATTTGCTATTACCAGTGTGTTTTCTTGGCAAAAGTGTATTAGCCTTTGCCCTGCTTCATTTTGTACTCCAAGTTCAAACTTGCCTGAGGTAAGTTTGCATTGTTTCCTGAGTTTGCATTCTAATCCCCTGTGATGAAAAGAGCATCTTTTTTTGGTGTTAATTCTAGAAGGTATTGCAGATTTTAATAGAACCATTCTTCATAGATTTCTTTAGGTATTTCTTCCTGTTCTGGATTCCTCATACCCAAATCTTCTCCAAGGAGCCCTCTAAATGGTGCACTCTAGAAGACAATAAAAGTTTGAGACGTTTTTCACAGTTAGGAAAGTTATGTATGTCTCATTTCCCAAAGATTACAAGCATTGGATCAATAAAACCTGTCTCATGGGGTTTTGATATTTAGATTAGATAATGAATCAGAAATGCATTCTACAGTTCCTGACATATAGTAAGCTCAGTAAATATCAACTATCTATAGTCTGCTAAAACCTGCCTTTCCTTCAGTGTCCAGATCTGTGATCTGCTTCCCCCCCACCCCACCCCACCCCCACAATATCAGTTCAGGGATGGAAGCTTCTAGGACATTTACTTAATCTCTTATTTTCCTGGAGACAGTCATTATTTTTCTTTATCCTTTTGATATCATATACAACTAGCTACATTGATACATTGATCCACTCAGGGTGCTGAGAGGACACAGATGGAATGAGGTGAGGTTTGATTTTGGTTTTCCTAAAAATAGTAAAATCAAGGTCATCTTGCATGTTTACTACCTATTGGATATAGTATTTTTGATTTGGATCTCTAAGATTTTGCCACTCTGGTTAACTGTTTTCTCTTCTTATTGATTTATGAGCTTTTAATATATTCTGCACTTGATTCCTTTTTCAGAAATGTCTTTTTCATATATTGCCTTCCACGCTGGTGTTGACTTTCCACTCCCTTAGCAGTGATTTTCAACAATGACAAAAAAAAAAAAAGCAATTTAAAATTAATATACTTTCACGCTTATAAAAATCTCCCTTGCAAGTTTTATTTGTTTGGCTTCTTTAGAAAATTTAGAAATGATATCCTTTTGTGACTGCTGTTGCTTGTGATGATAGGGATCACTCTTAATGATATTTCCCAGAATACAATGCATCAATTTCCCATGAGTATTAGCAAGATTTTTTCCCATTAAAATAGGCCTTTGGATTTGTCTTCAGTGCCTTGCAAACTTCTGCTAAAACCGTACTTGTCAACTTGCAGAACTTCTTATTCATCTTTATGACTTCCCACATAGCAATGCTCCTGAATAAGCAGCTTGCTTTATAGGAAGTCAAGTACAATAGTGAGTGGAGGTCTTGCTATGATAAAGAGCTTATGGAACGGGTAATGGATTGAGGTAGTTATAAATCCTAGTTACAATCATGTGGTCATTTGCAGTAACAAAAGCTATACTAGTTATAAAATTATTTTCATTTTATATGAATGTATTTATGTATATATTAACCATTTTAAACTTCCCTCTTCTGTTTGTCTGCCTGTTATAACATACAATATGACACTACAAATTAATCTTTATCTCGTTGTATCTCAGTAGTTAAGATATAGGTTTCAGTGGGAGAGTGTGATTTAGCTAGAAGAGGAAAGAATCTTAAACGGATAAATGAACTTGGTATTCTCTTTGAAGGAGACAGCTTGTTTTGGTTGAATGAAGAATAATTGCATCATATTAACAAGAAGCATAGTTTTCCTGTGCTCCTTATTAGAAAGCTGTGATGTTCACGGAGGTACTGATGAATGCCTAGTTAACATGGGAAGTTAACTAGTTAAGCTATTATGATCGCTTATGTACAGTCTCAACAATATGAAAATCTGTTTCCCAGGATTTGCTTCTCTGTATTGTTCTGGGTTAGAGTTGGCCATGAAAGAGATTTGTTTAAGTTTTGGATGGTACTTATGATGAAGTAGCATGTTTCTATGTTCCTATGTTCCTCAGGTTGGTGCAGGGCTCCAGGCACTATGGCAATACATACTGTTGCTGCTGCTCTGATAGTTCAATTTATTGTTGACCTAAAACCCCTCGACCTTCCACCAGATATCTTACTTATGTTCTCTTTGTATTAGACCAAGTATGCAGGTAGCATGATGGCAAATGACATCCACTTCTCCTGAAGGTCGCCCACTACTGTGCGACTGAAGGAGGTAAGAGACAGACAAGTTTTAGAGTGTCTTGTGGGTTCCATTGTCCTCATGTATTTCCATACATGTCACAGTTTGTCCATGCTTTTGTCCACATCCAACTTTCCTTCACAAATGTTACTCTAGTTGACTTACACTGAATTCAACCCAACACCAAATACAAATATAACATTATGGACTCTTCCACCAGCTCTACCTGTTGCCTGTGTTCTAATCCTTATAATTTATCTCTTATTCTACATCACTGGTGTTTCTCCTTCTCTGGTTGTGCCCTGACACAAAATCTGAGAGGAAAGGACTAAGGAAATTATTTTCATGACAATTTCAGCTTCTAGATCCAGATTTGTGATGTGAGCCTCTTTAGGTGAAACTGCTTTCTATATTATTATAGAGCAAGTTTTCAAATTTAGACAACTTTACACATGTTCTGTGTGGCTGATTTAAAGTAAAAAATTCAGGAGGAGAATATATCAGTAGAAAGTTACTCTGGACACCTGCTTCCAAATGACATAGAATGAGCTTTTATTTAGAATTAAATCTTCTGATCCAGACCACAGATGAAGCAACCGCAGGACTACCATTTCTTGTCTGGGCTCTGCAGGTGTATTTCAGCCTGGGTCCCACAGCAGGGGGGCTCTCTCTTATTAAGCTCTGGGGTTTTTGTTCAGCTTTTCCTATTATTTCAACCACTGTGAGTTCCCAGAGAGTGCAGAAGTACTTTGCAGAGTCTTCCAGCTGTAAGTCTGAAATAGTGAGGCTGATTGATTTACCTGATCTCTGAATATCTGTAGAGTAGCGGCCATCCCTTGCATTCTGGCTAGAGGAAACCTGACCAATAAGGTAAATCATCTCTCCACTGGGAAGTTGTTTATACCAAAAAATTCTGTAAATGCTCAGTCTTGTCTCATATTGACAGCTCAGGGTGACTACCTCCCCAACTTGACTGGAAATGTCTGGCTGGTCTTGAGTAACTCTCTGGGCTACACTGGATCCTGTGGGAAAAATCAGAAAACAGAGATGAAGCAGTGAATAAAATAGATAGGAATTAGACTAAAAAAAAAATCAAGCTGAAATTATAAGATGTTTGCTTCTCTTTTAGAATACCTACCAGAGAAGATGAAGGCCAGGAACACCCAGGGCAGACTGGAGAGCAGCATGAGGCATGGATTCCCCTGCACAAATGTGCCTAGTTCTGCCTCAAGCTGAGAGTTCAGTGTCTGAGTGCCTGGCAGCGCATATACATAGTATCTGGTTCCTGTGTGACTCCTTCAAACAGGAAGTGGGGTTTGTCATGTTCATAGGTAACATGGTCTGTGCACAGACAGGAAAAAAAGTCTAGCTCACCACAAGCCTTTCTTTGTCTATTTTTCTTTTACAGGTAATTAAATTAAATTAGGCTGAGCCTGAAAGGGGGCTTTGCAAAAGCAATTATTTTAAAGGTTCGAACTGAGTGGAACTGAAGAAGAAACAAGTTGATATTCACTTATGATTATTCCGCAGAATAATTTTTCCATCCCATTTAATATATGATTTTTTTATGTTTTTATTGGTGTCTGGTTGATTTATAGTTTTGTGTTATAGCAAAATGAAATGTGCTTTGACAGAGGAATGAATAAACTGTGTTACTTATGTACAATTGTTGTTCTTTAGTCATTAAGTAGTGTCTGACTCTTTGGATCCATGGACTGTATCCTGCTAGGCTCCTCTTTCCATGGGATTTCCCAGGCAAGATACTGGAGTGGGGTGCCATTTCCTTTTCCAGGGATCTTCCTGAGCCAGGAATCGAACCCGTGTGTCCTGTTTGGCAGGTGGATTCTTTACCGCAGAGCCACTGGCGAAACCCCACAGTGAAATTCCTCAGCCATGAAAAAGAACAAAATAATGCTGTTTGTAACAAAATTAGCAGACTAAAATAAAATTTAGTATAAGCAATGAGCCCTTCTTATAATCTACTTATTTACTAGCCATTCATTTAGCCTATACTTATATTTCTCCATTCAAAATCTAAATACTCTACTTAAAAACTCACAGACTTTTGCCCCTCTTGGTGAAAGGAAGACTTATTCAAATTTTTTAACTTATTTTTTTATAGGTTTTAGGGCTCTACTTGGTTTTTTCAATACATAAAATTATTTCTACATCAACTGATAAAATACCAGTCCTTCTAACTTTCAGAGTCTATTCTGTTTTTTATGTTTGTATGAGTTTATAACAAGAATAAAATAATTATTCTTTTGAAACTTGATATTGAATCTTATTTATCACACTTTAAGGGGGATCAGGATATTCAGTCCCGTTCCTTCCACAAGTAGAGTTGTACTTATTGGATCATGTGTTTTAGAATTGTCCTCATGTTATTTTCTCTGTCCCACTGGCCCAAAGTGTTCAGTCTCACTAGTTAGTTGCTTGTTCTTTTTTCTTTCTGTTAAGTAAAATTAAGACAAGCATGTCAGTTCTTTCTGTGCCATAATACTATAATGCACTCCAACAAAACTTGGTATCTACAGACTCCAAGCACACACTATACCTCTACAGCACAGAAGGCGATGGCTGAAATTTTGTAAACTGTTACCTGTTCATTTGAATGTAGCTGTCAATTTTCCATTTGGTTTTACTATTTTAAAGGATGAATTAATATAAAAGAACCAAAGGCAAAAAACCAAAGAAAAGAAAGTACAGACAAGGTCTCTAAAACAGTGCCAACTCCTTGCTTTTAAGTTGCTTGAGTGGTGTTGTTAATGACTGATGCATGGAGGAGAGTGCACGTCTAGTTGAGACATCTTCTCCTCTGTCCCATTTCACCTCTAAGTGATGACAGACAGCTGATGCCCTGATTTGCATTACCAAACCTACTTGTATTTAAGTAGAAGAGATCACGAATGTCCACAGCAACTGGGCAGCAGCATGGTATTGTATTGTAGCATATATAATTATAGATATCATATATATACTAGAAAACTGATATTGATAAAGTATTACTAAAATACAGATGATAATCTGATATATTAGCTTTATATGTACTCTTTTTTATGCATAGGTCTGAAATTTTGTCACTGGTACAGGTTTTTGTACCATCACTAAAATCATGATGCAGAACTGTTCCATCTCCCTAGAGCAAACCACTTTCACACTGTCTCCACCCCGGCAACTCATGATGACCTCTAGCAACTACTGATCTTTTCATCTCTATATTTTGTCCTATTGAGAATGCTGTATAAGTAAATTCATACCTTATGCATGCAATTGTAATAATATGGTGTATCATGTAGTCTTCTGAGATACTTTTTTTTCACTCAGCATTGAGATCCATCTAGGCTGTTGCATGAATCAATAGTAAGTTTCTTTTAATCACTACAGACTGTCCCCAACTTGTGATGAATCAACTTAGGGTTTTTCATGGTACGGTAGTGAGAAACCTACATATGCACTCACTAGAAACCACACTTTGCATTTTTAATTTTTATCTTTTCCCATGCTAGCAACATGCTGTATGGCATTCTCTAGTGATGCTGGGTAGCAACAGCAAGCTGAGCTCTCAGTCAACCCTGGGAGCATGAGGGTAAACAACTGATCCACTTACAACCATTCTGTACCCATACAGCCATTCTGGTTTTCACTTTCAGTACAGCACCTTTAAGATTAGGCCAGGCAAAACTCTGATGCACAGTCGGTTAAGTATATTATATGCCTTTTCCACTTACAACATTTTCAACTTAAAATGGTTTATTTAGACTTAACCTTATCAAAGTTGAGATAGATCTATGAATAATATTGTACTGAATGGGTGTACCACAGCATATTTATCTATTCACACAATGAAGAATGTTTGGCTGGGTTCCAGTTTTTGGCCATCATATATATAGTTTCCATGAATATTCAAGTACAAATTTTGTGTGAGCATAAGTTTTTCATTATTACATTATAAATGCCCATAAAGGAGTATGATTGCTGAATTGTAAAGTGAGTGAATATTTAAGTTTATGTGGAACTGCTAAGCTGTCTCCCAGAATGACTGTTCCATTTACCTACCAGCAATGTATGAGTGATCCAATTTCTCTACATTATTGCCAGAAGTTGGTATCATCATTATTTTTCATTTTAGCCATTAAGAAAGATGTGGAGTGGTATTTCATTGTGGTTTTAATTTACATTTCCCTGATGGTTAATGATGTTGAACATGTGTTTACATGCTTATTTCCCTAACACATGGCTCTTCTACGAAATGTCTGGGTAAACCATTTTCCATTTGAACTACTTTTCTTCCTGCTGATTTTAGACACTCATTGTATTCTAAATACCATCCTTTGATGAAAATACGTTGTGAAAATATTTCCTGCCATTCTGTGGTTTGTCTTTTCCATTCTCTTAGTATCTTTCACAGAGCAAGCATTTTTACTCTTGATGAAATATTTTATTTTTTATGGATTGTGCTTTGATGTCATGACAAAAATCATTTTGTCCAACACTTGGTCCTGAAGATTTTTTTTTCAAAAAGATTTATAGTTTTAGATTTTACACTTGGATGTATGGTCCATTTTGCGATTTTCCTCAAATTTTTGTATAAGGTGTGAAATATAGGCCAAGATTCAGTTATTTGCCTAGGAATATCCAATTGTCCCTAAATCATTTGCTCATAAGACTATCATTTCTCCATTGAATAGTCATTGCACCTTCGCCAAAAACATCAGATTTCCCCACTTTCTAATATGCCCACTTGGGATGAACAGTAGCATTATCCTGTTAATGATTTTTTTTTATTATCTATTTTTATTGAACTTGTATTGGAATATAGCCACTTAGCAATGTTGTGATAGTTTCAGGTGGACAGCAGAAGGACTCTATCCTTTTAACACTGTAGCATCTATTGTTTACTTTTTCATTCTTTATATTTGTAATTTGTGTTTTCTCTTTTTTCACCATGATAATTCTACCTAGGAATACAGTTTATTAATCTTTTTAGCAAAATTAACTTTGTATCTCATGGTTATTTCTATTATTTTATTTCTGTTTTACCAACTTGACATTTTTATTATTTTCTTATTTCAGTTTATATTAGTTGTAATTTGTTCTTCTTTTTCTATCTTTTTTGCTGAAAGCTTAGATAATTGTTTTGCAGCCTTTTTCTTTAGTAGTATAAGTATTTAAAGAGAAATTCTTCCTATGTATATTAACTGTATCTCATAACATTTATATGTATATGTTCTCACTATATTTTCTTTCATAATATTTTCTAATAGCCAAGTAATTATTTCTTTAACCTATGGCTTATTCTAAATTTTAATGCCTCAATTTCAAATATTTGGGCATTTCTAAATATATCATTTTGCTATTGATTTTCTAAGTCAATTCCACTTTTGATCAAAGAATAAATTCTATATAATTTCAATTTCTTAAATATATTAAAACTTTTTATGCACAAACTGATGTGTGTGTGTGTGTGTGTGTGTGTGTGTGTGTGTGTATTTCTGCACAGAAGTAGGTGGCTGAGTCCCCAGGCTGGGAAGTTGTGATGTGCAGTGAAGGCTGTTTGACACTCTTATTGAGGGGAACTGTGAGTCTTCCTTTTTATTCACAACCAAACATATGGTTATCAAGAGTGCAAGGCCTTAACCAGGGTGTTGCTAATACCATTCCTTTAATATTCCTTGTGTGCTCAGTCATGTCCAACTCTTTGTGACCTCATGGAATATAGCCCACCAGGCGCCTCTGTCCATGGGATTCTCCAGGCAAGAATACTGGAGTGGGTTGCCCTTTCTTTCTCCAGGGGATCTTCCAGACCCAGGGATAGAACCCACGTCTCCTGCATTGTAGGCAGATGCTTTACTGTCTGAACCACCAGGGGAGTCCGTGGGAAGTAGTCAAATGCACTCTTCTCATAAGTACAGTTCAGAATGGAAATCTCTCTTTCCTGGACTGTCAATGATTGAGGGCTCTGTTTGAGATTAAGAGCAAAGACAAGAGTCTATTTTTGCATGGGTGTTGTTGTGAAGAGAATGCTGCTCCCATCTCTAAATTCAAAATGTTTTAGATGAGGGGGACTAAGGAGCAACCACAAGAGAGAGAAATATATTATACTGGTCAGTTTTTAGTTAAGGTCATGTGGAAGGGATTTTCACAGAGGCTATTGCTTCCTCAACTAAAATGGAATGTAAAGATAATCATTCCAAAGCTCCTTTATAAATGTTCCTCTCTCTCTTCCATTTCACCAGACTTTGAAATCCAAAGACAAGATGAACTTCCTTATCTGTTATTACAGCAAACTGGAACCAAGCACCAGATTCTGGGATAATGTTAACGATAAAGATATTGGCTAATAAATCTCATTGACTGCATAGCGTGCCACGGTGTTTCAGGAGCCCTTTAATATTTAAGGATATGGCAGGTACTGTTCATTGTCTACAAGTAGATTTTTTCTTCATCCTTACCAGAATCCCAATATTCTGTTTGTTAGCAATGTTCCTAGAGAAAAATGTGTAACTTCCCGACTTTCATTGCTTGGGGTCAGCTTGACCTCTGTTGTAATCAATAAGATGTAAGCATCTTGAGTGATTTATCACCTTTCCTATTCACTAGAGTTTCTACTTTTCCTAATAATGCCAAATGTCAACATGTTGGTACCTTGATACTACATGTGTTGCATGTGTGCAAAGTCACTTCAGTCATGTCTGACTCTTTCTGACCCTATGTACTGTAGCCCTCCAGGTTCCTCTGTCCATGGGAAGAATTCTCCAGGCAAGAATACTGAATTGGGTTGTCATGCCCTCCTCCAGGGGATCTTCCTGACCCAGGGATCGAACCCGAGGCTCCTGAGGTTCCTGCATTGCAGGCAGATTCTTTACCACTGAGCCACCAGGGAAGTCCTGATACTAAAGATCAAAATCACATATTTGTACCTCAGATAGATGAAAAAGACAAATGACACATTTCTCATCTATGATCTATTAATAGAAAGTCAATGCTTACACATGGTCAGAAGTCATGCTTGTTTCACAAGTGTGTTCTTACTTAAATATTTCAGTAGCAGAAAAGGAAAACTAGAATGAAAGCATCTGGAAGTTTTAGTTTTAGTTTATTGTCACCTTATAACTAAGAATTAATAAGACGTCATCATGTATCATTTTAGTTTTTATTGGAGTTTTAAATTCATATAAGAAAATGTAATATAAGGGTACAGCCTGGTAAATTTTCACATAAGCAACACCCTTATAACCAGCACTCAGATCAAGAAACAGGGCATTACCAGCCCTTCAGAGCTCCCTTTATGATATTGACCCATTTATAACAGTATTCTGATTCCTACCAGTGTATATTAGCTATGTCAGCTTATGCACCTTATGGGAATGACATGTTTATTCACCATTTGAATATCTTCTATTGTCAAATGCCTACTTCAGACTTTTGTCTTTTCTATCAATTTGTTTGTTTTATTGTTGATTTGAAGGAGATATTTTGAAATCAAAATGAGCCCTTTGATAGTATGATAATATATTTTATAGCTAATCTTTGCTAATATAATATTTTTATAATTAACAATATTAACTTTGATAACATAATAGTACTGTAAATATATTCACTGCTGCTGCTGCTAAGTCGCTTCAGTCGTGTCCGACTCTGTGCGACCCCATAGAGGGCAGCCCACTAGTTACCCTTTAATAGATTTTCTAGCTATCCTTTTAACTCTTGAATACTTTTAATGGCAATTTTAATATACATCAGTTTTTTAATGAAAGGTAGTTGGTTTACAATGTTGTGCCCAGCTCTGCTATACAGAAAGTGACACGAAAAATGAATGTATATATGAATATAGACTAGTTTTAATGCTTAGCCATGTTTGTGTCCTGTTTAAGAAATGTGTACCTAACACAAAGTAATGAACAAGTTTTGTATTTTTTCCATTAACTTCATACATTATTCTTATATTCAGATCTGCACTCTGACTGCTATTTATATATGATCTGAAGGCCATAATACACTTTTCCATAGGAAAAATGATGGAATGTCACTTATTGAAATGCAAGTCCTTTATCCTTGGTGCATAAAGGCAAATGTTTTCCAACTTTTAGTGTAATACAATTTCAGTATTAATTTTACCACAAAATTTTACTTTGTCACCCTCTCCATCTGCTTATATCATTCTCCTTTACTTCAGTTTTTCTTCTGTTTGTAGAATTTTTTTAAACGTTTTATAGTTATCACACATTTATTACTTGGATGATGCAGTTTTCTAAACTTTTGTTCTAGTTACTAAAATGAATTATTTTCAGAACTTTTCTCCTCCTCTTTGTGCCCAGGATGCTTTCTTTTCTATATGCTGTATTGTATGTAAACTTGTTATTAGTTAATTTGAGAATCACTTAATATGTTGCCTATTTTATGCAATTCTGGTGTAACAAATGAATTAGATATTCTTCTTACTTTAGATTCACTTCCTCAGATGTGCAAACAGGTAGAATTTGCAAAACATTAGAATCCTCAGTGTGCACTGCTAACAATCTCTTCCTGATGCAATTTATTAATGTATTAGTTGTAGGGAAAACAGTTAAAAGACACAGTGAGCCAATGGAGCTTCAAGTTCCTAACTCCTGTTATTTTTCTTGTGAGATCATCTGCTCATGGTGAATCTCTATTGGTAGAATTAGTGATAGAATTAATGACAGTTCTATTAAACAGCACTCATTAATTCTGTGATTTCTAAAGATACATTTGGTAGAAGGTTTTAAAGCAGGATGCATTTGGTATAAGGATAGCACATGATTTTTTTTTTAATTGGTAAGGATTATTTCTGAACGAAGATGAAAAAACAGGAATGAGAAAGACTTTCTAAAATCTGTTCACCACGTTTGGGTTGGCAAGCACTGTGTTTCCAATGGCCATGGGTTGCTGAAATACCATATGGACTTTTTACACCTTTGTTGGCTTATAGTTATGGAAGATGACATGAATGAGAATACCAGTTGATATCCAAATAACTATTTTTTGTATCCATTTTTCTAAAATTAGGGGAATTCCCTGCCTCATTGGGGGAATGAGTTAAGCACAATTTAAATCTTTAAAAATATCTGGTGTTAACCACTTTATGAGAAACGCAATGTATTGGGAATTTTAATGGAAGAAAGAGTTTTGTGTTGGAATAAACTAAAGTTTCACAGGAAGACCTTAACAAAGTACTTGGGGACCTATCTCACTAACAATGATAGGAAAGAGGAGTAAAGAGAGGAAAGAAGGAAAAGAGAGAGGGAGGGTGGAAGGAAAAGAAAGGGAAATAGAAAAATAGGATTAATGAGTTTATGAATGAATAAGTATTTTCAAATATACCCATCTTCATTGTGAAATCCGTGTGATGATGACTTTCTCTTCTATTTTTAAAAAAGATATAACTCACCCTTTCAATATTTTATTGCATTCCTAGCAACGAGAGCCAAAGAATTGATGCTTTTGAACTGTGGTGTTGGAGTAGACTCTTGAGAGTTCCTTGGACTGCAAGGAGACCCAACTAGTCCATCCTAAAGGAGATCAATCCTAGGTGTTCATTGGTAGGACTAATTCTGAAGCTGAAACTCCAATACTTTGGCCACCTGATGCAAAGAGCTGACTCATTTGAAAAGACCCTGATGCTGGGAAAGATTGAGGGCAGGAGGAGAAGGGGATGACAGAGGATGAGATGGTTGGATGCTATCACTGACTGAATGGACATGGGTTTGGGTGGACTCTGGGTGTTGGTGATGGACAGGGAGGCCTGGCGTGCTGTGTGTGGTTCATGGGGTCACAAAGAGTCAGACATGACTGAGCTACTGAACTGAACTGAACTAGCAATTATTAGTAACATCAGTCATAAATATTTCTTTACTCAATAAGTATTTGTTGAACACTTACTATTTGTTGGGTACTGTGCTGATTACTGAGAACTTCAAAAAACAAAAGGAATGAAAAGATATGTTTCAGGAAAAGTGAAGTAAGGAAACAGAAAGGGAGCTCAAAGGCCGTGAAGAGGAAGAAATGAGTGAAAAAGTGACTGCAGTGACATTTCCAAATATGCTGATTTGGAAAATGCTACAGCACCTCTCTTTGTACTTTCCAAGATTGAGTACAAGTATCTGTTCCTTCATCTCTGACTCACAAATCAAAGCAATTTCCAAAGCATAAACACAGCAATATACGTTTAGGTACACATCCTATGCAGCAAGATAGATTTCTCAGTCTTTTTGATGATCCAAGAATATTATGTTAGTGACGCCGCTCACATCAAGGGCCAGAATGCCTCCCTATTACTTTCTCTGTCTTGTGCTCTAATTTCCTCTATATCTTTTCTCTTGGGGAAAATGTATGGCTAAAAAGGAGCTAGGGATATTTCAGAATCCCACTACAATCAGTAAAAAATATTTCTACTGCTATTTGGATATTTAGAGGACTAGCATGTCTCTTTACAGAATTAAGGATTATTGCTTTTTTTGAGTCACAACATATGCCTTTTATTCTAACACTTGACATTTTGCCCTAAAACATGTGTCACCTTCAGCTATGGGAATGGTGATTCATCCCGCTGACTTTCCAGTTGACTCATTATTTCAGGGCTTTCTTCTTACTGTTGCTTCCAGGAAGGCCAGATTGAAATACACATGCTGAGATTTTGGAGCTTGACATTAGCCGATTTAAAAATAAATATAACAGTTGGTCTAAGACATATTAAGATAAAGATAGGCAACTTTTAAAATCTCTTTGAGGCTTAGCTTTCTAAGAGGTACCATAGATTTCAGAATAACCCCCTAAATGATAACGAGGATTAAAAGGTACATTTAGGGCTTTCTAAAAGACACTGATTTTAAAGCTAAAAAGAAATAAATTTTTGATAGATTTGACAGTGTAAGAAAGGTAGTGTGTTAGAATAAAACATACAAGTAAATATGAAAGTCAAAATATCATGTAAGATGTCAAAATAATTCTAGCAAACAAAAATAAAGCTAAGTTAATGGAAAAAATGGTCAAAAGATAGGAACAAGCATATGAACAAGGTTGAATGACAGAGTGCCAATATACAGAGAAAAAGTTGCTCGAAAGCACTAGGATCAGTAAGATGTCTATAGATAAAGTACATTTGGATTGTTAAAATGAAAAAGGCTGGTAATTCTCAATTTTTAGAGGGTGCAAAATACACCTTCTCACTCCCTGTTGGTTGAAGTATAATTGTTTATACCATTTGAATGGAAAGTTGTCAGTTTATAAAAAAAAAAATTAAATGCACCTTGTTTTGGAAATAGCCATTCCAGTTTAGAAATTTCATTACAATAGACATGTCCTCATATATACAAAAGTCAATCTACAAAGTTGTATAAAGACAACACTCTTTAGGATAGCACACTAATAGAAACAAATACTTATTAAGGTAAACATAATTAATAATAGAACGTTTCAGAGTACTACACAAGCATTATAAAGAATGAATTGGACCACTTCCCAGGTGGCACAGTGGTAAAGAATCCTCCTACAATGCAGGAGACAAAGGAGACCAGGTTTGATCCCTGGATCAGGAAGATCTTCTGGAGAAGGAAATGGCAACCCACTCCACTATTCTTCCCTGGAAAATCCCAAGGACAGAGGGGCCTGGCAGGCTACAGTTCTTGAGGTCTCAAAGAGTCGGACATGAAAGAAAACTTTGGAACAGGAGAATTATTTGTATTCTTCTCACTTTTAGGTTGAGACTAACACACTGGAACCAACATTTTATTGACATGAGAAAGAACCATGAAAAATTGCTAATGCTTCTCACTTTATTTGTATGTTGCAATTGGAATTCTTCGTATTCCCATAATTCCCAAAATTCTTCTCAGCCACATCAAACAATGATGCACTTCTTCCTTGTCCTTTTCTTCTTTTCTTTATCCATCTTCTTCCCTTTTCCTTCCCTTCATTTTACTCATTTCTTACTACTCTCTGACTCTCCTTCTAGATGACTCTAGATTTGCTCTCGTGACTGCTCCCCCACTGTGTCCCCCCTTCCTCCCACAAGAGAGATACTGCACAGGTGCAGCCCCATCTGTCCCAGTGTGCCTCTCTTAGGATGCAGTAGTACACAGCGGTGTCTCTCAGGGTGACCTGGGGCAGGACCAAGGTGCTGGACTCTCTGTCTGAAGCTATGGTCAGAGAGGCCATGCTGCTGTTCACTGTGCCTTGTAAGCCACGAATGACATACTGTGGACTCTGATTGGGATTTTGCCTATACCAATGTATATACTCATTTCCACCAATGGTAGAGTGGTTACAAGGGAGGTTTATGTTTTCTCCTTCAGCACAGTCCATGGAGCTGGGCTGGGTGGTCTTAGCATCAATCACAGTCCCTGGGGGGTTAAGAAATCAAATTAGCTCCAGAGCACAAATAAGCATAATTCTATGAATCAAGTGCATAAACCTCTAATAACTGTCTGGCCCTAACCCCTACTCCTGTGTTTCTATGTATGTCCTGGAAAAATATTATTGGTGTTCAATATTGGACTGCAAGAAGATCAAACCAGTTATCAAACCAGTTATCCAAAAGGAAATGAACCCTAAATATTCATTGGAAGGACTGATGCTGAAACTGGAGCTCCAATAATTTGTACACCTGATGAGAAGAGCTGACTCATTGAAAAATACCCTGATGCTGGGAAAAGCTGAAGACAAAAGGAGAAGGGGGCATTAGAGGATGAGGTGGTTAAACAGTGTCACCATCTCAATGGACATTAATTTGAGCATATTCCAGGAGTTAATAGAGGACTGAAGAGCCTGGCACACTGCTGTCCATTTGGTCATAAAAGTTGGATACAACTTAGTGACTGAAAAACAAAATTATGGAGACCAAAGATACGTGGCAAGAATCAGCGATCCATAGGCTTTGTTCCATGGGTCCTTGGCTCAATAAATCCAGAGATTTCCTACAACCTTCTTACTGCTAAGGACTCTTCTGGAATCATAGCCAAGGTTTAATATGTCATGTAGAAGTTTGTGTCCCTAGCAAATCCATGATTGGTTCTCAATTCCATCACTATAATGCTGAATAAAGCATAGGGAAAGGAGTAGAGAGCAAATAACTCTTTGTGGTCCTTTGCCCTCAAGTCATCCCTTGTAGACACAGAACACTTACCCAAGGTCAGAAACACTGTTACTCCAGTCACCAGCCTCATACTTCAGGGACAAACCAGGATCGTGGGCTCAGAGTTCAGGCTTGGATCTGAGAACAGAGGCAACAGCTGTTAGTAAAGACTTAACAACCAGTGCAGATATCGCTGTGTTGTTGCTAGGACCTTCTCAGCCAATGATCAAGCAATCCCTTATCTAGGTCGTCCTCCCCTGTTTTAGTCATGTCCCCAAAAGATGGTGAAACATCCCCAGCTCACAGTGAAATCATCTCTGAAGTTTAATGTCTGCCTCTGGAAAAGGAATACCAATCACAATGATGTGTCTATGCACAACCATTGGTCTTTCATTTGTTTCTTAAGAAATTAGCTGATGCTCCATGAAGCTTGCAGAGCATAATATTTAATCCCAGAAAAATGTACTGAGCTATGTATAGTAAGATAATGAAAATTTCCATCCACATTCCAGAAAATGTATGGAAGATTCAAAAGTAGGCAGTGATGTGCTCTGGGAGATGGAAAAATTAATAACATTGAGACTAAAAGCTACACACCCTGGAGCTTGGAGCTCATGTAAGTGTTCTTGGAATCATGCATCTATCACCATCTAGGTAGACATTTTTCATGCATCTGTTCTTAATATACTAACTGATTGACATAGATAGAGTTCACCTCATCCTCTTTGAACAGTGGTCCATAATCCTCATCTTCCCTATGCCGATGCTTGTGGGTGTTGTATAGCAAGGATGCTAAGGCAGAGGAATGGACAGAAAGAAAGGAAAAGTAGGTGGGGGTGGGGTGGATGTGGGTGTGAGTGGTATAAAAAGTCGGAGGAGGGAAAAAAAAAAAGCGTATAAGGAATAGAAAAGTGAAGGGATAACAGAGCAGGGAAATGGGAAAGCAGTGTTTAGGGAGGTACATGGAAAGGGCTTAGGCTATTTGGCTAAGATCCCCTGAATCCTTGACCACACACATTGAACAAGGGATAAAAAGCTCAAGTAGTCTAAAGAAGATGAAAGCATGTCATTTTTCCTTTTTTTGGCACATCAATGGAAAACACATTTCCCTCCCTTTCTCCTAGAAAGCAACACTGTTTTCGGATGAATCAGCCCCCTCTTGTGACTGAATAGAAGAACTGCAGAGCTAAACCCACACCAAAAGTCAGCAAGCATACCTGTGGCGGATTCATTTTGATGTTTGGCAAAACTAATACAATTATGTAAAGTTTAAAAATAAAATAAAATTAAAAAAAAAAAAAAGCTCCTCAGATTTGAAGGTAAATGGGCTTCCCAAGTGGCGCAAGTGGTAAAGAACTCACCTGCCAATGCAGGAGACTTATGAGACCCATGTTCAATCCCTGGATCAGGAAGATTCCCCTAGAGAAGGGCTTAGCAACCCACTTCAGTATTCTTGCCTGGAGAATCCACTGGACAGGGGAGCCTGGTGGGCTACAGTCCATGACTCACAGAGTTAGACACGATTGAAGCAACTTACCACACAGTACACACATCTTACTTGTAATACCTCTGTACTCATCTGTATTTTCTTGGTCCTAAATACTCCATAGAAGGTTTTAATTATCTTTGACTGCTTTCAGCTCAGTTCAGTTCAGTTGCTCAGTCGTGTCCAACTCTTTGCGACCCCATGAACCGCAGCACACCAGGCCTCTGCAGTCATATGATTCTCATTTGTTGATCTCTTTTTCATTTGTCTCTAACCTTCCTATATTTAAAATTTACTTCAAAGCCCATGTAATTCAATATTTATAAGAGTTTGATATATAGTAGGCACTCAAGAATTACATGGTTTCTGAGTGAGCTGATGAATCATTATTCATGAATTTGATGAGAAATTACATTAAACAACTGTTTAAATTACTCTGAAAACAATCTTCCAACGTTATGGGATGCAAGCCAAATAAAAGACTCCGATAGTATAAACAGAGGGTTATTATTGTGAACAATGAACAAGAGGCTATAAACAATAAATCCAAGTCTAGCATGGAGGAAAATTGTACTGAAGACATAGGAGTAATGTTACACTAATCATGCTTTGTTCATTTAACAAATTTTCATAAATACTCGG
The DNA here is from genome assembly GCF_019923935.1 of Bubalus bubalis. NCBI lineage: Eukaryota > Metazoa > Chordata > Mammalia > Artiodactyla > Bovidae > Bubalus > Bubalus bubalis. The sequence continues at coordinate 78,860,442 of NC_059167.1, forward strand.
TGGAAGCATTGTTGTTGTTCAGTCTCTAAGTCATGTCTGACTCTTTGCAACCCCATGAACCGCAGCACACCACAGTTTCTTGTCCTCCTCTATCTCCAAGAGTTTGTTCCAGCCCATGTCCATTGTGTGGATGCTGCCATCCAATCACCTCCTTCTCCTCCTGCCCTCAATCTTTCCCAGCATCAGGGTCTTTTCCAATGAGTCAGCTCTTTACATCAGGTGGCCAAAGTATTGGAACTTCAGCTTCAGCATCAGTCTTTCTGATGAATATTCTAGGTTGATTTCCTTAAGGTTTGACTGGTTTGATCTCTTCACTGTCCAAGAAACTCACAAAGGTCTTCTGTAGCACCACAATTAGAAAGCCTCAATTCTTCAGCACTCAGCCTTCTTTAGGGTCCAACTCTCACATCCATACATGACTACTGGAAAACCATAGCGTCAACTCTGTGGACTGCTGGGAGCCGGCATATTGCATATTGAGTGAGGATCTGTAATAGCTCAACTGGAATTCTATCACTGCCGGGAGCCAGCGTGAGGCACTCCGCCCATGACAAAGGTCATGAGGAAGGAGGCTCGGCATACGCAAAGGCGGGATCGAGCCTCAGGAGTCCCCCTGGAAATTCTCGAGCATCTACCCCCAAAACCAGAGTCTGCCTACTTTCTGCTTTGTGCTTTCACCTACACCTCTGACTTTACGGGGGGCTGTCTCCCACTACCTCTCTCTGGAAAGAGAGTTAGCTTACAGCTCCAGTTAATAATTCCTGGATGTGACAGTGTTTCAACCTACAAACTCCTTTGGAAATCCTCTAGCCTGCCTGAATGGGTTTTTCCGGCCACATGTGATTGTTTAGAGCCTCCCAACTGTGAGAGGCAGGAGATGTTCTAAACTGCCTAAACACAGATTCCTTTGAGTAGTTAAAAGATTGATTAGAAAATGTATTGGTGAAGGGTTTTTCACTTGTTGGGCCAATGTTTGCTGCTAAGTCTCCATACTCCTTACCTACTGTGTCCTTGGCAGTGTATTGATTGATATAATGGGTGTATAGAAATGTAAAATGCAGCTTTGTCCAATGCTTTTTTGGAGGCTGGTGCCTGACTTTGGAATAATCACCTTTAGAGAAAAATAAGTTTCTTAAAATGTTAACAGGCCTCCGGGCCAGAAGATGATGTCAATCACCTGAACTTTTGCATATGATAAGTTTGAAAGCCTGGCTTAGATTAGAACCAGGAACTGCTGTCCTTGCATGACTCCACCCCTTCCCCCATTATCCTCTATGCATACCTTAAGGTATAAAAACTACTTTGGAAAATAAAGTGCGGGCCTTGTTCACTGAAACTTGGTCTCCCCATGTCACTCTCTCTCCCAAATTCCAGCTGAGTGTCCATCTGGAGCGCGGATGTCCTCTGCGGCCATTTATTTGCCTGGGCTTCTAAGACCCACTCGAGAAGGTGTCTAAGGTGGGGCACCTTCCGCTATTCGAGAGGGCGCCTGCGGCCTCCGTGGTCAGAGCTAACCTGGTGTCACGGGTTATATTGATTTTCCGCGTAAACCAAGCCACTCAGCTTCTTTTCTCCACTGAATTTTCCTACTGAGCTATCCTTATTTCAGCCGCTTTTCTCCACTGAATTTCCTCACTGAGCTATCCTTATTCTATTACTCTTTGTATCCTTAATTAAAGTGTAATTAAGCAGTTATTCCCTGACCCTCGCCTAGCCGTCTCTCCTTCGAATACCCTGGATCAGCCGGGGCTGGTCCCCGGCAGTGGACCTTTGTTGGCAAAGTGATGTCTCTGCTTTTTAATATGCTGTCTAGGTTTGTCATAGCTTTCCTTCCAAGGAGCAAGTGTCTTTTAATATCATGGATGCAGTCATCTTCTGCAGTGATTTTTGAGCCCAAGAAAATAAAATCTATCACTGCTTTCACTTTTTCCCCATCTATTTGCATTAAGTGTTGGGACCCCAGATGCCATGATCTTAGTTTTTTGAATGTTGAGTTTGTCACTGTCCTTCACTCTCATCAAGAGGCTCTTTAGTTACTCTTCTCTTTCTGCCGTTAGAGTGGTATCATCTGCATATGTGATGTTGTTGGTATTTCTCCTGGAAATCTTGATTCCAGCTTGTGATTCATCCAACCCAGCATTTCACATGATGTACTCTGCATATAATTTAAATAAGCAGGGTGATAGTATACAGCCTTGATGTATTCCTTTCCCAATTTTGAATCAGTTTGTTGTTCCATGTCTGGTTCTAATTGTTGCTTCTTGACTTGCATACAGGTTTCTCAGGAGGCAGGTAAGGTGGTCTGGTATTCCTATCTATTTATGAATTTTCTGGTTTGTTTTGATCCACACAGTCAAAGGCTTTAGCATAGTCAACAAAGCAAATGTTTTTTCTGGAATTCCCTTGCTTTTTCCATGATCCAGTGAACGGTCTAGTGGTTTTCCCTACTTTCTTCAGCTTAAGCCTGAATTTTGCAATAATGAGCTCATGATCTCAGCCACAGTCAGCTCCAGATCTTGTTTTTTCTGACTGTGTAGAGTTTCTCCATCTTTGGCTGCAAAGAATATAATCATTTTGATTTCTGTATTAACTCTCTGGTGATATTCATGTGTAGGGTGGGCTCTTGTGTTGTTGGAAGAGGGTGTTTTCTATGACCAGTGCGTTTTCTTGGCAAAACTTTATTAGCCCTTCCCTGCTTCATTTTGTACTCCAAGGCCAAACTTGCCTGTTACTCCAGGTATCTCTTGACTTCCTATGTTTGCATTCCAATCCCTTATGATGAAAAGGACATCTCTTTTTTTGGTGGTATTTCTAGAAGGTCTTGTAGATCTTCATAGAACTGTTCTTCATAGATCCCTTTAGTTTCCAGTTTAAACCTATCATGTCACCATCACTGAGATATCCAGTCACCCTGTTCTGGGTCAAGTGCTTCCTCATACCCAAATCTTCTCCAAGGAGCCCTCTAAATAGTACACTCAGGATGACAATAAAAGTTTAAGATGCTTCTCACAGTTAGGAAAGTTATGTCTCATTTCTCAAAGATTAAAAAAATTGGAACAGTAAAATCTATCTCAAAGGATTTTGATATTTAAAGTAGATAATGAATAGGAAATATATCCTACAGTGCCTGACATATAGTAAGGTCAATAAATACCAACTTTCTATATTCTACTAAAACCTCCTTTCTATTAATGCCCAGGCCTGTGACCTGATTTTTCAACTCCATATCAATTCAGTAATGGACGCTTCTAGGACATTTACTTAATCACTTTTTTTTCCTGGAGATAAGCATTATCTTTCCTTATTCTTTTGGTGTGATAGCCAGCTAGCTACACTGATACACTCAGGGTGCTGAAAAGACACAGATGGAACAGGTGAGGTTTGACTTTGATTTCCATAAAAATAGTGAAATCAAGGACACCTTACATGTTTACTAGCTATTGGATATAATATTTCTGAATTCGATCTCCAAGATTTTGCCATTCTTATTAATGACTATTAATAAGTCATTCTTATTAATGACTAAGAAGTGACTATTTTCACTTCTCTTTGATTTATGAGCTTTTAATATATTCTGCATTTGATTCCTTTTTCAGTAATGTGTCTTGCATATCTAGCCTTCCAGACTGACACTGGCTTTCCACTCTCTTTAGCAGTGCTTTTTGATTAAAAAGACAATTTAAAAATATGCTTTCATGCTCATTGGAAGCTTCCTTGAAAGTTTTATTTGTTTGCTTTCTTTAAAAACTTTACAAATGCTTTCCTTTTTGCAATGCTATTACTTGTGATGAGAAGACAAGTATCATTCTTAATGATGTTTCCCAGAATACAACATATCAATTTCCCCTGCCTATTAACACGATTTTTTTACACTAAAATAGACCCTTGAATTTGTCTTCAACACCTTGCAAACTTCTGCCAAAATAACAGTGGTCAACTAACAGAATTCCTTATTCATCTTTACGACTTTCCACATAGCATTGCTCCTGAATAAGGAGCTTGTTTTATAGGAAATACAGTAGAACAGTGAGTAGAGGTTCTTGCTATGCTACGAGGTTATGGAATGGGTAATGGATGAGGTAGTTATAAATGCCAGTTACAATCTTGTGGTCATTTGCAGTAACACAACCTAGAATATTTCTGAACTCATTTTCATTGTATATGAATATATTTATGTATACATTAGCCATTTTTAACTTCCCTCTCCTCTTTGCCTGCCTCTGGTAACAGAAAATGTGCTGCTACGAGTTAATCTTATATCTCATTGTATCTCTGTAGTAAAAATACAGGGTCAATTGGAGAGTGTGATTCAGCTAGAAGAGGAAAGAACATCACCCTTAAATAGATAAATGAACTTGGTATTCTCTTTGAAGGAGAGAGCTTGTTTTGGCTGAATAAAGAATAATTGCATCATATTAACAGGAAGCTTAGTTTTCCTGTGGTCCTTATTCAAAGTTGTGGTGTTCAAAGAGGTAATGATGAATGCTTAGTTAACAAGGAGGTAAGTTAACTAGTTAAGCTATTATGGTGGATTTGTACTGTCTGAACTTAATCTATTTCCCAGAATTTGCTTCTCTGTATTGTTCTGGGTTATGGTTGGCCATGAAAGAGATTTGTGTAAGATTTGGGAGGTACTTGTGATGAAGTAGTCATGTTTCTAGGTTCTGCAGGTTGGTTCAGGGCTCCAGAGACTATGGCAACCCATAATGTTGCTGCTGGTCTGATAGTTCAACTTATTGTTGACTCACAACTCCTAGATCTCCCACTAGATTTCTTACTCATGTTCTCTTTGTCTTTGACCAAGTATGCTTGTAGCATGATGGCAAACTTCTGAAGTTCGCCCATTACTGTGAGCCTGAAGGAGGTAAGAGAAAGGCGAGTTTTAGTGTGTCTTGTGGGGTCCATTGTCCTCATGTACATGTCACAGCTTGTCCATGCTTTTTCCAGTTGGTCCACAGTTGGTCCACAGTTGGTCCAGTTGCCACATCCAACTTTCCTTCATAAATGGTACTTTAGTTGACTTACAGTGATCTCAAGCTCAAACCAAATACAAATATAATAGCTTTTATAGACTCTTCCACCAGCTCTAGCCCTGCCTGTGAATAATCCTTATAACTCATATCTTACTCTACATCACTGGTGGGTCTCCTCTGGATATGCCCTGACATGATGTCTAAGAGGAAACGACTGTATGATAAGTCGCTTCAGTCGTGTCTGACTCTTTGCAACCCCATAGACTGTAGCCCACCAACTTCCTCTGTCCAAGGGATTCTCCAGGCAAGAATATTGGAGTGGGTGGCCTTGCCCTCCTCCAGGGGATATTCCCAAACCAGGGATCAAATCTGTGTCTCTAATGTCTCCTGCATTGGCAAGCGAGTTCTTTACCCCTAGTGCCCAGGAAGCCCTAAAAGGAAAGGACTAAGGAAATGATTTTCATGATGATTTCAGATTCTAGACCCAGATTTGTGATGTAAGGATCATTAGGTGAAACTACCACTTTATATTATTGTGGAGCAAGTCTTCAAATTTAGACAACTTTACACATATTTTGTATGGTTGATTTAAAGTCAAAATTTCAAGAGGAGAATGTTATCAGTAGAGAGTTACTCTGGACACCTGTTTCCATATGTCATGGAAGGAAATTTTATTTAGAATTAAATCCTCTGATGCAGACCACAGATGAAGCAACCGCAGGACTACCATTTCTTGTCTAGGATCTAAAGGTGTGTATCTCAGCTGTGGTCCTGCAGCAGAGGGGCTCTGTCTTATTAAACTCTGGGGTTTTTGTTCAGCTTTTCCTATTACCTTGAGCACTGTGAGTTCAAAGAGAACACAGAAGTACTTTGCAGAATCTTCCAGTTGTAAGGTTGAAATCATGAGGCTAGAGGATTTAAGTGATCTCTGAAAATTTATAGAGTAGCGGCCATCCCTTGTAAGGAAAATCATCTCTCCACTGGGAGGTTGCTTATACCAAAAAATGTTGTAACTGCTCCAACTTGTTTCACACCAACAGTTCACAATGACTGCCTCTCCAATCTGAGTGAATATGTCTGGTTGATCTTGAGTAACTTTCTGGGCTACACCAGATCCTGTGGAAAAAAATCAGAAAACAGAGATGAAGCAGTGAATAAAATAGTGTAGGAATTAGCCTCATTTCAGATCACATCCCCAAAAAACAAACTGAAATCCTAAGACTCTTGCTTTTCTCCAGTCCTCCTTTCCTCCCCAAGTCCCTGTGAAGCTCCACGTGCCTGTGTGCAGTCCTTTCACCCTGAACACGTGCACCCACGTTTGGAAGCATCCCTACCAGAGAAGGTGAAGACCAGGAACACCCAGAGCAGATTGGAGAGCGGCATGAGGCATGGAATCCCCTACACAAACATGCTCAGTTTTGCCTCAAGCTGAGAATTCAGTGTTTTTGTGTGCCTGGCAGTACATATGCATAATCCCTCAGTTCTTGTGTGACTCCTTCAAACAGGAAATGATGTTTGTCATATTCACATGTCATGTGGTCTGTGTACAGATGAGAAAAAACGTCTGGCTCACCACAAACTTTTACTCTGTCTATTTTTCTTTCACTGGCAATTAAGTTAGGCTGATCCTGAAAGGTGGGGGGAGGGTCAAAAAAGCAGGTAGTAATAAAGGTTTGAGCTGAGGCAATTGAGGAACAAACTAGGTTTCATTCACTGATACATATTCAGGACAATTATTTTGCCATCCCATTTAAAATACCATTTGCTTTCTGTTTTTAAACTTTTTATTATAGTCAAAATGTTTGTCTGAGGAAGCCTTACACATAGCTGAGAAAAGAAAGATGAAGAAGAAAAGAAGCAATATACCCATTTGAATGCAGAGTTCCAAAGAAGAGCAAAGAGAAATAAGAAAGCCCTCCTCAGTGATCAATGAAAAGAAATAGAGGAAAACAATAGAATGGGAAAGACTAGAGATCTCTTCAACAAAATTAGAGATACCAAGGGAACATTTCATGCAAAGATGGGCACAATAAAGGACAGAAATATTGACAGAATATTTAACAGAAATATTAACAGAAGCAGAAGATATTAAGAAGAGGTAGAAAGAATACATAGAGGAACTATACAGAAAAGATCTTCATGATGCAGAAAGCTATCATGGTGTGATCACTCACCTAGAGCCAGACATCCTGGAATGCAAAGTCAAGTGGGCCTTAGGAAGCATCACTACAAACAAAACCAGTGGAGGTGATGGAATTCTAGTTGAGCTATTTCAAATCCTAAAAGATGATGCTGGAAAAGTTCTGCACTCAATATGCCAGCAAATTTGGAAAACTCAGCAGTGGCCACAGGACTGGAAAAGGTCAGTTTTCATTCCAATCCCAAAGAAAGGCAATGCTGAAGAATGTTAGAACTATTGCACAATTGCACTCATCTCACATGCTACCAAAGTAATGCTCCAAATTCTCCAATCCAGGTTTCAACAATATGTGAACCATGAATTTTCAGATGTTCAAGCTGGATTTAGAAAAGGCAGAGGAGCCAGAGATCAAATTGCCAACATCAGCTGAAACATCGAAAAAGCAAGAGAGTTCCAGAAAAACATCTACTTCTTCTTTATTGACTATGCCAAAGCCTTTGACTGCATGGATCACAACAAACAAATTCTTAAAGAGATGGGAATACCAGACCATCTTACCTGCTTCTTGAGAAATCTGTATGCAGGTCAAGAAGCAACAGTTAGAACTGGACATGGAACAATAGACTGGTTCCAAATTGGGAAAGGAGTATGTCAAGGCTGTCTATTGTCACCCTGCTTATTTAACTATGCAGAGTACATCATGAGAAATGCTGGACTGGATGAAGCACAAGCTGGAATCAAGATTGCCGGGACAAACATCAGTAACAAGATATGCAGATGACACCAGCCTTATGGCAGAAAGTGAAGAAGAACTAAAGAGCCTCTTGATGAAAGTGAAAGAGGAGAATGAAAAGTTGACTTAAAGCTCAACATTCAGAAAACTAAGATCATGGCATCTGGTCGCATCACTTCATGGCAAATAAATGAGGAAATAGTGGAAACAGTGGCTGACTTTATTTTCTTGGGCTCCAAAATCACTGCAGATGGTGACTTCAGCCATGAAATTAAAAGATACTTGCTTCTTGGAAGAAAAGTTATGACCAACCTAGACAGCTTATTAAAAATTAGAGACGTTACTTTGCCGACAAAGGTCTGTCTAATCAAAGATATGGTTTTTCCAGTAGTCTTGTATGGATGTGAGAGTTGGACTACAAAGAAAACTGAGCACTGAAGAATTGATGCTTTTGTATTTTGGTGTAGGAGAAGACTCTTGAGAGTCCCTTGGACTGCAAGGAGGCCCAAGCAGTCCATCCTAAAGGAAATCAGTCCTGAATATTCATTGGAAGGACTGATGCTGAAGCTGAAACTCCAATACTTTGGCCACCTGATGCGAAGAACTGACTCATTTGAAAAGACCCTGAAGCTGGGAAAGATTGAAGGTGGGAGGAGAAGGGGATTACAGAGATAGATGGACATCTGTCATCCATCCAGAGATGGATGACAGATTGGATGGCATCACTGACTCATGAGTTGGAGTAAGCTCCAGGAATTCATGATGGATAGGGAGGCTTCGTGTTCTGCAGTCCATGGTGTCTCAAAGAGTTGGACACAACTGAGCAACTAAAGTGAACTGAGGGAAACTGTGGGCACAAAATCACTGTTTAAATAAATATGTGCATGTTGAATAACACTATTACTGGACTGTGACACCAGTAAGACAGAACAAAGTCTTATATATTTTAAGCAACTCTACTGAGGTATAAGTGACATTCCTTAAAGTTCATCCATTTTGAAATTCCAGTTTAATAATTTTAATAAATAATCCTTCATCCTCAATTATAGTTATTCTCTATTTCCATGCCTGGCATGGAAATACCATGCCTGGTAGAGGAGCCTAGTGTGCCACAGTCCATGGGATCACAAAGAATCAGACATGGTTTAGTGACTGAACAGCAACAACAACATTAGCAGGAAGCATAGCTTGGCTATGGTCTTTATTCAAAAGCTGTTAAAGAGTACAGGTGGATGCCAAGTTAACAAAAAGGGTACTGTAGTAGCTTTGATCTATCTTAACTAACTGGAAGTATCTTTCCCAGAATGTGCTTCCCATATTGTTCTGGCTTAGGGTTGGCCACAAAAGAAATTTGTGTGACATTTGGAAGGTCATGGTGATGAAGCAGCCACAGTTTTTATGTTTGGGTTGGTGCAGGGCTCAAGGGACTGTGGTTACTCACAGGTGTTCTTCCTGATCTGATAGCTCATTGTTGACTCACAGCCCCTCCACTTCCTACCAAACCTCCTCCTCATTTTCTGTTTGTCTTGGGCAAAGTATGTATGCAGCATGATGCCAAATGACACCCACTTCTCCTAAGCTCACTCTCTACTGTGAGACTGAAGGAGGTGAGGCATAGACAAGTTTTAGTGTGTCTATGTGGGTTCCATTACCCTCATGGTTCTAGTGTGTCCTTATGAGTCACAGTTTGTTTATGCCTCAGTCTCTCCCTAACTTTGCTCTAGTTGATTAACAGTGAATTCAGTCTCAACACCAGATACAAAGATAACAGCTTCGTATACACTCTTCCACCAGATCTAGCAATTGCCCGAGTTTTAATCTTCATCACTAATTTCTTATTTGATACCATTAGTGATCTGCTTCTCTGATTGTACCTTAAGTAACACAAGTCTAAGAAGAAAGGACTAAGGAAATGATTTTCATGATGATTCCAGATAATTATACCCAGATTTGTGATGTTAGTGTATTTTAGTGAAACTGTCACTTTTAATTAACTTTAGAGTAAGTTTAGACAACTTTACACATGTTCTGTATGATTAATTTAGTCAAAAATTCAAGAGGAAAATGTAAACAGTAGAAAGTTACTCTGGACATAGAAGAAGCTTTAATTTAGAATTAAATTCTCTGATTCAGACCACACGTTAAGCAATCACATGATTACCATTTCTTGTCTGGGGTCTGCAGGTGTGCATTTCAGCTGGGGTCCTGCAGCAGCGGACCTCTGGGGTCTGCAGGTGTGCATTTCAGCTGGAGTCCTGCAGTAGCAGAGCTCTCTTATTAAGCTCTGGGGTTTTTGTACGTCTTTTCCCATTACTTTAAGCACTGTGAACTTCCTTTGTAACTGTTCTTTTACTTGAGAGCTCCCTAAGAGCACAAACGTACTTTGCTGAGTCTTCCAGCTGTAACGCTGAAATGGTGAGGCTGATGGATTTATATGCTTTCTGGAAGTTTACAGAGTAGCGGCCATAACCTGCATTCCCGTGTTCTGAATTTTGATGAATAAGGAGAGTCATCTGTCCCCTGGGAAGCTGCTTGTACCAATAAATGGAGTAGTAGTATGTGAACCAACCTATTCCATACTGACAGTTAAAAATGACTGACTGCCCCACTTGGCTGATTATGTCTGACTGGTCTTGAGTAACTTTTTGGGCCACACAAGATCCTGTGGAAAATGTGAGAAAACAGAGCTGAAATAGTGAACAAAATAATGCAGAAATTAATTTTGGACTGACTCAAATATTTATAACCCAAACTGAAATCCTAAGACACTTGCTTTTCCCCAATCCTCATTTCCTCCCCAAGTCCCTGTGAAGCTCCACGTGCCTGTGTGCAGTCCTTTCACCCTGAACACGCACACACATGTTTGAAAGCATCCCTACCAGAGAAGGCGATGGCCAGGAACCCCCAGAGCAGACTGGAGAGTGACATGAGGATGGATTCTGTACATAAATGTGTTTAATTCTGCCTCAAGCTAAGAATTCAGCATCTTTAAGTGCCTAACGGCACATATACATGGCACCTGGTTCCTGTGTGACTCCTCCCCCAGACAGGAAGTGGGGTTTGTCATGTTCATAGACCAGCTTGTCTGTGCCCAGATGGGAAAAAGTCTGGCTCACTACAAACCTTTACGTTGTCTACTTGTCTTTCCCTGGTCATTAAGTTTGGCAGATCCTGAAAAGGGGCATGAAGAAAGCAATTAATATTAAAGGTTTGAACTGAGGGAAACTGCAGGTTAAACCGGAGAAGGCAATGGCACCCCACTCCAGTACTCTTGCTTGGAAAGTCCCATGGGCGGAGGGGCTTGGTGGGCTACAGTCCATGGAGTCGCTAGGAGTCGGACACGACTGAGCGACTTCACTTTCACTTTTTACTTTCATGCATTGGAGAAGGAAATGGCAACCCACTCCAGTGTTCTTGCCTGGAGAATCCCAGGGATGGGGGAGCCTGGTGGGCTGCCGTCTATGGGGTTACACAGAGTTGGACACGACTGAAGTGACTTAGCAGCAGCAGGTTAAACAAGTTGACATACATTTGGTATTTATTCAGTAAAATAATTTTGTCATCCTGATGTTCAAGCTGGTTTAGAAAAGGCAGAGGAACCAGAGATCAAATTGCCAACATCCGCTGGATCATGGAAAAAGCAAGAGAGTTCCAGAAAAACATCTATTTCTGCTTTATTGAATATGCCAAAGCCTTTGACTGTGTGGATCACACGAAACTGTGGAAAATTCTGAAAGAGATAGAAATACCAGACCACCTGATCTGCCTCTTGAGAAATTTGTATGCAGGTCAGGAAGCAACAGCTAGAACTGGACATGGAACAATGGACTGGTTCCAAATAGGAAAAGGAGTACGTCAAGGCTGTATATTGTCACCCTGTTTATTTAACTTATATGCAGAGTATATCATGAGAAATGCTGGACTGGAAGAAACACAAGCTGGAATCAAGATTGCTGGGAGAAATATCAATAACCTCACATATGCAGATGATACCACACTTATGGCAGAAAGTGAAGAGGAACTAAAAAGCCTCTTGATGAAAGTGAAAGTGGAGAGTGAAAAAGTTGGCTTAAAGCTCAACATTCAGAAAATGAAGATCATGGCATCCGGTTCCATCACTTCATGGGAAATAGATGGAGAAATAGTGGAAACAGTGTCAGACTTTATTTTTCTGGGCTCCAAAATCACTGCAGATGGTGACTGCAGCCGTGAAATTAAAAGACACTCCTTGGAAGGAAAGTTATGACCAACCTAGATAGCATATTCAAAAGCAGAGACATTACTTTGCCAACAAAGGTCTGTCTAGTCAAGGCTATGGTTTTTCCTGTGGTCATGTATGGATGTGAGAGTTGGACTGTGAAGAAGGCTGAGCGCCGAAGAATTGGTGCTTTTGAACTGTGGTGTTGGAGAAGACTCTTGAGAGTCCCTTGGACTGCAAGGAGATCCAACCAGTCCATTCTGAAGGAGATCAGCCCTGGGATTTCTTTGGAAGGAATGATGCTAAAGCTGAAACTCCAGTAGTTTGGCCACCTCATGCGAAGAGTTGACTCATTGGAAAAGACTCTGATGCTGGGAGGGATTGGGGGCAAGAGGAGAAGGGGACGACAGAGAATGAGATGGCTGGATGGCATCACTGACTCGATGGACGTGAGTCTGAGTGAACTCCAGGAGTTGGTGATGGACAGGGAGGCCTGGCGTGCTACGATTCATGGGGTCGCAAAGAGTCGGAAACGACTGAGCGACTGATCTGATCTGTTTAAGATATAATTTAGAATAGCCTCTGAAACTTTCTTGTAATCTACTGATTGGTCATTCATTTAGCCTATACTTACCATTCTCCATCCAGAATCTAGTGACTGTTTTAAAACTTTCACAGATCTTAGGCCTTCTGAGTGAAAAGCAATCATAACCAAAGTAATTAATGTCATCATTTTTTTTTTTTACTGAATTCCAGGACTTAGATTTTTCAATAAATAAAACTACTTCAACATGAAGTGATTTAAAAACAAAAGTTCATCTGAATTTCAGAGTCTATTTGATGGTTTATGTTTAAATGAAATTATAACTGGAATAAAATATTATTCTTTTGAAATCTGATACTGAGTCTTATGTATTAAACTTTGAGGGAAATCAGGCTATTCAATCCTGTTGCCTCTAAATGTAGAATTGTACTTATTAGATCATGTGTACTAGAATCATCCAAATGTCACATTTTCTATCTCATTGGTTCAGAGTATTCAGTCTAACTTCTCAGTCACTCATTATTATTTCTCTTTGTAAAATAAAGTTAAGATAAACATGCCAGATCTTTCTCTAATGTACTGCTGTAATACACTTCTACAAACCTCAATATCTACAGACTGCAGACACTTAGTACCTGTCGACACCACAGAAGTTGGTGACTGCAGTTCTGTGCACTGTTTCATGTTCATGTGGAATGTAACTGTCAATCTTCCATTTGGTTTCAGTGTTGTAATGGATGAATTAATGTAAAAGAATGAAAGGCAAATAGACAAGTAGAAAAGAAAAATACAGGCAAGGTCTAAAACAGTGCCAGTTCATAGAATTTAAGATCAAAATGATTCATGAATGAGTGAAGCAGGGAGGCAAGTTTGTATTTCTCTGAGACATCTACTCTTCCGTCCCTTTCACTTCTGAGCGCTGGCAGGTAACTAATCCCTGGGCTTGAAATTATTTGTAACTAAGCAGAGGAGATGATGAATGACTGCATCAGCCTGTGAAGCAGCACGATGTTATAAAATATAGATATATATTAATATAATAATCACATAAATATTAGTAAATTGACATTGATGACATTTTTATCAAAATACAGACCATAATCTTATACATCAGTTTTTATATGTGCTCTTTGGTTTTGATATAAAGCTCTATGAAGGTTTATCACATATATAGGTTCTTGTACCACCACCAAAATCATGACACATCTCTCTAAACAAACCTTCTTTCCATACCCTCCCTACCCCTGCAGCTCTTTATAATCCCAGTAACTACTAATATCCTTTTTATCTCTTTATTTTGTCCTTTTGAGAATGTTGTATAAGTAGAATCACACCATATATACAATCATAATATCCAATAAGTGTAAACATACATCATGTAGCCTCTGAAATTGATTTTTCTTTCATTCAGCATAACATCCTGAGATCCATCCTGGCTATTGTTGTTTAGTTGCTAAGTCATGTTGTACTCTTTTTAGACCCCATGTACTGTAGACTGCCAGGCCCCTCTGTCCTCAGGGAAGAATACTGGAGGGGGTTGCCATTTCCTTCTCCAGGTATCTTCCTGACCCAGGCATCAAACCTGGGTCTTCTGCATTGCAGGCAGATTCTTTACCACTGACCCATCTAGGAATCCCCATCTAGGCTATTGCAAGTATCAATAGTCTGTTTCTTTTCATCACTACAGACTCACCAACTTATGATGTTTTGACTTCAGATTTTTAACTTTACATTGGTAAGAAAGTGATACACATTCAGTAGTAACCATACTTTGAATTTTTAAATTTGATCTTTTCCCATGCTAACAAGATGTGGTGTAATATTCTCTGGTGATTCTGGGCAGCAGCAGTGAGCTGAGCTCCTGGCCACCCTGAGATCATGACAATAAACAAGCAGCCCACTTACACTCATTCTGTACTCACACAATCACTCTGTTTTTCACTTTTAGTGTATGTGTGCCCAGTCACTGCAGTCACGTCTGACTCTTTGCAACCCTATGGACTGAAGCCCACTGGGCTCCTCTGTCCATGAAATTCTCCAGGCAAGAATACTGGAGTGGCCTGCCGTGTCCTCCTCCAGGGCATCTTCCTGATCCAGGGATTGAACCCAAGTCTGTTACGTTACCTGCATTGGCAGGCCAGCTCTTTACCATGAGTGCCACCTGGGAAGCCCCACTTTCAGTTGAGTTCAGTTCAGTTCAGTCACTCAGTAATGTCTGACTCTTTGTGACCCCATGCAGCACGGCAATTTTAGTACAGTACTCAAGGAATTGCATGAGATTTTCAACACTTTAGTATAAAATAGACTTTGTGTTAGACGATTTCTTCCAACTGTACACTAATGTAAATGTTGAGCACCTTTAAGTTAGGCTGGGTTAGGAATAAGGACCTTTGTCGATATATGGTGTAGGACAAAGGTCTGTCTAGTCAAAGCTATGGTTTTTCCACCAGTCATGTATTGATGTGAGAGTTAGACCATAAAGAAAGCTGAGTGCTGAAGAATTGATGCTTTTGAACTGTGGTGTTGGAGAAGACTCTTGAGAGCCCCTTAGACATCAAGGACATCAAAACACTCAATCCTAAAAGAAATGAACCCTGAATATTTGTTGGAAGGACTGATGATGAAGCTGAAGTTACAGTACTTTTCCACCTGATGCAAAGAACTGACTCATTGAAAAAGACCCTGATGCTGGGAAAGACTGAAGGCAGGAGGAGAAAGGGATGACAGAGGATGAGATGGTTGGATGGCATCATCAACTTGATGGACATGAGTTTGAGCAGGCTTGGGGAGTTGGTGATGGACAGGGAAAATTGGTGTGCTGCAGTCCATGATTGCAAAGAGACAGACATGACTGAGCAACTGAACTGAAATGAACTGAACTGATGGTCCATTTTGAGACTGTGCCCAAATTTTTGTATAAGATGTGATATTTAGGCCAAGTTTCAATTATTTCCCAAGAATATTCAGTTGTCCCAACCTCATTTGCTCATGAGACTATGTCACCTCCATTGAGTTGTCTTTGCATTTTTTCAAAATATAAGTTTTCCCAACCTGTGTAGATCTACCTCTATACACTTACGAAGTGACATAAACGTAATGATATTCATTCATTACCCTTAAAACATTATAGAACCTGCAGAATAGTTGTCTTTTTTATTAATATTTATAATTTGTGTTTTTTCTTTTTCCTGTGGACAATTCTACCTAGGAATATATCAATTTTATTAATCTTTTTAACAAAGTTGACTTTGTATTTCATGGTTATCTCCATAGCATTCTTTGTATTTCACCAATCCAACATTTTATTATTTACTTCTTTCAGTTGGTGATGAATTTAATTTGCTTTTCCATCATCTTTTGCTGCAAGTCTTGATAATAGTTTTTCAACTTTTTTTCTTTAGTGATATAAGTATTTAAAAAGATAAATTTCCTTCTATGTATTATTTTAGCTGCACCTCATACATGTTTATATCATGTGCTCTCACAATATTTACTTTCAAAATATTTTCTAAAGTCATTGTAATTGTTTCTTTACCCCACGGTTATTTTTAAGTTAGTACATACATTCCAAATGTTTGGAAGTTTTTAGAGACATATTTTAACAACTGATTTTCTGTATCAATTCCATTTTGATGAAAGAATAAATTCTGTATAATTTCAGTTTTCTTAAATATATTAAGACTTTTTTAAGTCTTCATCTTTATTTATTTTTATTTTATTTTTTTAATTTAATTTTATTTTTTAACTTTACAATATTGTATTGGTTTTGCCATATATCGAAATGAATCTGCCACAGGTATACATGTGTTCCCCATCCTGAACCCTCCTCCCTCCTCCCTCCCCATACCATCCCTCTGGGTCGTCTCAGTGCACCAGCCCCAAGCATCCAGTTTCGTGCATCGAACCTGGACTGGCGACTCGTTTCATATATGATATTATACATATTTCAATGCCATTCTCCCAAATCATCCCACCCTCTCGCTCTCCCACAGAGTCCAAAAGACTGTTCTATACATCAATGTCTCTTTTGCTGTCTTGTATACAGGGTTATTGTTACCATCTTTCTAAATTCCATATATATGCATTAGTATACTGTATTGGTGTTTTTCTTTCTGGCTTACTTCACTCTGTATAATAGGCTCCACTTTCATCCACCTCATTAGAACTGATTCAAATGTATTCTTTTTACTGGCTGAGTAATACTCCATTGTGTATATGTACCACAGCTTTCTTATCCATTCATCTGCTGATGGACATCTAGGTTGCTTCCATGTCCTGGCTATTATAAACTGTGCTGCGATGAACATTGGGGTACACGTGTCTCTTTCAATTCTGGTTTCCTCAGTGTGTATGCCCAGCAGTGGGATTGCTGGATCATAAGGCAGTTCTGTTTCCAGTTTTTTAAGTAATCTCCACACTGTTCTCCATAGTGGCTGTACTAGACTTTTTATGCACAAACAAATTGTGTGTGTGTGTTTCATCTGCGCAGCAGGGTGTGTCTGGAGCCTTGACTGCAGGTTTGGGTACAGGCTGCAGGTGCCTGGGGAGCACTGTGCACTTGCTGCACAGAAGTAGGTGGCTGAGTCTCCAGGCTGGGAAGTTGAGATGTGCAATGAGAGCTGTTTGGCACTCTTATTCAGAAAAACTGTGAGTCTTCCATCCTTCATTTCATTCTCAACTGAACGTATGGCTATCAAGAGTGCAGGGCCTTTACCAGGATATTGTCGGTACCACGGGAAGTAGTTAAATAAACTGTTCTCATAACTACAGTTCAGAATGGAAATCTCTCCTTCCTGGACTGTCAAAGATTGAGGGCTCTGTTTCACCTGCTGTTGGTCACTTGTTTCCTTCTGTTGTCCATTCACCCCTGCTTAAAGAGATAAAAGCCATTAATTCCATAAAATATATTTCTTTTTCCAAGTTTCTATCTGCATAAACTTGTTTGTAATCCAATTGTCTCAGTCCCCCTAATTAATGAAATATCTTAGGTTTTCTCCTCCACAACTTACAGACTAGCTGAAGCCACAGAATCAAAAATGATGCTCCCAGTATCTTGTCCATTGTTCCTGGCACCAGTGCTCAGTGGCAACTCAAGTTCCTCTTCTGCTCTTCTCAGCCAGCTGGAACTCTGACTTGACATTCACACGTGCTTTTATTCTTTCAGTGGGCCTCACCCTCTCACAATTGCTTTCACTTAAACCTCTCTCTCTCAAAAGTACTAGTTCTCATTTGGTGCTAATTTAGAATCACCAAAAATCAAATTAATTGGGAATCAGAAATGTGCTCCCCCAACTTAAATGGATAAAGAGCATGTTAGAATTTCTCCCACACTATCCCCATCTTTCTTTCCTTACACCTCCTAGAAGTTTAAAAATCATATATCAGGACAACTTGATGTGTTAATAGGGAATAATGTTATATTACAATGGGGAAGAGAGGGACTCCCAAGAAGTCACAAGATTAGTATGTAGGGGGCATTTCTTTCTCTCTCTACTTTTTTTTTTTTTTTTTTTGCAAACTTAAAGTCTATTGAGAGTACACAAGGGACAAAATATATCATAACTAGCTAAGCTTCCCTGGTGGCTCAGATGGTAAAGAATCTGCCTGCCAAGCAGGAGACCCAGGTTTGTTCCCTAGGTCAGGAAGATCTCCTGGAGAAAGAAATGGCAATCCACCCCAGTATTCTTGCCTGGAGAATCCCACGGACAGAGGGAGCCTGGCAGGGTCCCAATGTCAGAAACTACTGAGTAACTAACACTTTCACTTTCACAAGCTAAGCTTATGAATTAGAACAAAAAGAATATATGGTCTTTTTGTCTTGGTGGAACTTAAATTTTAACACCATTGTTCAGATGTTTCCACACTATACATGACCTTAAGAAGTAGGGAAAAAAAAGATAATTAAATCAGTTTCAATTTATATTTCTTCTAAAATATAAATCAGGCAAATAAAATATTTCCAAGAATAGGTATGGAGAAAATAAATTGAGAAGCACTGGAATAATCTATTGTGGAGGCTCTTTGACCTCCAAAGGATAAAATTGACAAGAAAAATTTTGCAGAATTCAGAAGATATGGGACCATGATCATTCAGTAATGTAACATTTTTGGTAGTTCTCATCCTGAGTTACACCTTAACCTCACAGGTAAAATACAAAACTGTGAAGAATCAGTTTGGCTTTTGAAGTCCACACATCAGGGTATAGAGACAGAAATTAAGGAGTGCCTCCTCCAGCACAGCGGGTGAGAAAGATCTGAAACTCGGGCAAGCGCCTAATGAAAAGACAGACACATTTAATTTGGTAAATGGGGAGTCAGGGGGCCCTCCCACTCTCCATGGCAGGAAGACAAAATGGCTCCTTTCAGCCCACACTTTTATTGGCAGAAGACACATGAGATCATTAGGGAATAGTTATACTGGAGAGTTTGATTAGCACACCATAAAGAGGGAGTAAAGTTAAGGCTGTGCTGTTGATCAGGAACATCTTGTTTTGTTTCCATGGGGACGGAAGCAGGTGTAGGCAGTGAAGCGGAGCAGAGAGCAAGTCCACCCAAGAATGTCCCTTCGGCATGCTTACTAGGACAATCATAAGGGCACAGTTTGCCACACCCTCCAGTCATGGGGTAGGTTCTGGTCTCTGCTCCTCCAGGCTGCAACAAAGGAGCTCATATTTTTGAAGCACAGAGAAGAGTTTCCGATCTCTGCATTAATGTGATCTCAGATACTATCAAAGAAAAACATCTTCACGGTTCAACAGAAAAGAATGATAACCATTCCCACCACTCAATCTAATCCCATCTACTCGAGCTCTCTAAGGGGATATTTTATTGTTTGCTAAATTTTGGTGTGTTTTCTTTTTTATTCATTTTTTTTGTTAACAAATGTCTTCAGTATATATTTACTAGTGATACTAAGTGCCTACTAAATGGTCATACTTGGGTCTCATATAAGAAAGAGACAGAAATAACAATCTTCAGTCAACCTACTCCCAATACTCAAGTACATTCAGATAAAAGCTACTAAATAGAAATGTGTTTCTATATGATGCACCCAAGAAAATGATAATGGACTTGCTTCTGGGCTCAGTCAGAGAGTAGTTCTGATGGAGGAGCTGCTTGAACTGGAACTTACACCACCTCTAGATTTAGTAAAGAATGGGGTAAGGGAATTCTGGCACTGATTGACTCAGTATGATTGCAGTTTGGGATGTATCTGGGTGAAAACATTATAAATTTATATTAGAGAAACTAATGTGGCCTTAATCTTAAAGGACAACATATATTATTTACAGAGATATTAACTTTCAAAGTCATACTTTTCAAACTGTTGGACAAATATACACAGATACTATTTAGGAAGATAGATGGATACATACATACATACAAGAATGATAGATGTAAATTGAAGCAAAGTTGGAGATAAACATTTGATAGATATTTAAAGGATCCTTTCTGGCTCCTGGAAGAATCTGTGTATGAGACAAAAATTAATCTTCTCTGAAGCAGTGTTGCCCCTCTGTGGCCATACAGAGATATTACTCTGAATGACTTTATCCAGCTTCTTAAAAAGGGGAAAAGACAAGTTTCTTCAGTAAGTGGTGTTGACCATACTGAACACCTACAAGGAAAAGACTAAAACTAGAACATTTTCTCACAACATATACAAATATACACTCAAAATGGATTAAAGACTGAAATGTAAGACCTGAAACCTTAAAATTCGTAAAGAAAATATAGACAGTATGTTCACTGACATGTCTCTTTGCAATACTTATTTGTCCAAAGGCAATGGCAACAAAAGGAAAACTAAATAAATGGGACCTAACCAAACTAAAATCTAATGCTCAAGCAAAGAAACCATCAACAAAAGTAAAAGGCAAACTACTAAATGGGAGTAGATATTTACAATGAGGGGTTAATATCCAAAATGCATAAAGACATCATATACCTCAATATCAAAAACACAATCTGATTGAAGAATGGGCATAGGACCTGAGTAGCCATTTTTCCAAAGAGAGAGCCAACAGGTACATGAAAAGATACCCAAAGTGTCTAATATTCAGAAAAAGAGCAAATCTATGTCAATATGAGGTGTCACCTCACATCTATCAGTATGGTTATCATCAAAAGAAAAAAAAATAACAGGTGTGGTGAGGATGCAGAGGAGAGGAAACCCTAGTGCACTGCTGCTGGGTTGGAAATCACTGCAGCTACTATGGGAAACATTACGGAGATTCCTCTCAAAACACTAAAAAGATAACTACCATATAATCCAGCAATTCCACTCCTGGGTATTTATCCAAGAAAACAAAAACTCTTGAAAATTTTATCTTCACCCAAATGTGTATAACAGCATTATTTACAATAACCAAGATCCAGAACCAAGCCAAGTGTTCATTCATAGATGAATGGATAGAGAAAATACTGATCTTTCATCTAACTATCTACACACACACACACACACATGCACACCCTACAATGGAACATTAATCAAATATAAAAAAAGAATGTAATAGTGCCAAATGGAACAACATGGATAGACACGGAATGTATTATACTTAGTGAAATAAGTCAGACAGAAAAAGACAAATACTGTTACTGGTGCTGAGCCTATTCAAATGTACACCTCAGTGAGCTGTGAGGTACATAAGCTCAGAGGAGTGAAATGGAGCTTTTATTAAAGGTGACATTTAAAGTTTCTGCAACATCACCTGGAGGTCAATAACTGGAACAAATCCTTTCTTGAGTATTTCGTGCTCTGTTTCCTCCCTGTTCTTACCAGGGTTGAATTTCCTCCAGTTATAACCTGGTAAGAGTGTTTTCAGGGTTTCCCATATTAAATTGTTGTTGTTGTTGTTGTTCAGTTGCTAAGTTGTTTCCAAATCTTTGTGACCTCATGGAATGCAGCATGCCAGGCTTCCCTGTCCTTCACTATCTCCCAGAATATGCTCAAACTCACGTCTCCTGGTAGCTCAACTGGTAAAGAATCCGCCTGCAATTTTGGAAAAATTTGGAAATTTGGAAAACTCAGCAAATTTGGAAAACTCAGCCATGGCCACAGTACTGGAAAAGGTCAGTTTTCATTCCAATCCCAAAGAAAGGCAATGCCAAAGAATGCTCAAACTACCACACAATTGCACTCATCTCACACACTAGTAAAGTAATGATCAAAATTCTCCAAGCCAGGCTTCAGCAATATGTGAACCGTGAACTTCCTGATGTTCAAGTTGGTTTTAGAAAAGGCAGAGGAATGAGAGATCAAATTGCCAACATCTGCTGGATCATGGCAAAAGCAAGAGAGTTCCAGAAAAACATCTATTTCTGCTTTATTGACTAAGCCAAAGCCTTTGACTGTGTGAATCACAATAAACTGTGGAAAATTCTGAAAGAGATGGGAATACCAGACCACCTGATCTGCCTCTTGAGAAATTTGTATGCAGGTCAGGAAGCAACAGTTGGAACTGGACATGGAACAACAGACTGGTTCCAAATAGGAAAAGGAGTACATCAAGGCTGTATATTGTCACCCTGTTTAACTTCTATGCAGAGTACATTATGAGAAACGCTGGACTGGAAGAAACACAAGCTAGAATCAAGATTGCCAGGAGAAATATAAATAATCTCAGATATGCAGATGACACTGCCCTTATGGCAGAAAGTGAAGAAGAACTAAAAAACCTCTTGATGAAAGTGAAAGTGGAGAGTGAAAAAGTTGGCTTAAAGCTCAACATTCAGAAAACGAAGATCATGGCATCCGGTTCCATCACTTCATAGGAAATAGATGGGGAAACAGTGGAAACAGTGTCAGACTTTACTTTTTTGGGCTCCAAAATCACTGCAAATGGTGACTGCAGCCATGAAATGAAAAGACACTTACTCCTTGGAAGGAAAGTTATGACCAACCTAGATAGCATATTCAAAAGCAGAGACATTACTTTGCCAACAAAGGTCCATCTAGTCAAGGCTATGGTTTTTCCTGTGGTCATGTATGGATGTGAGAGTTGGACTGTGAAGAAGGCTGAGCACCAAAAAATTGATGTCTTTGAACTGTGGTGTTGGAGAAGACTCTTGAGAGTCCCTTGGACTGCAAGGAGATCCAACCAGTCCATTCTGAAGGAGATCAGCCCTGGGATTTCTTTGGAAGGAATGATGCTAAAGCTGAAACTCCAGTAGTTTGGCCACCTCATGCGAAGAGTTGACTCATTGGAAAAGACTCTGATGCTGGGAGGGATTGGGGGTAGGAGGAGAAGGGGACGACAGAGGATGAAATGGCTGAATGGCATCACTGACTTGATGGATGTGAGTCTGGTTGAGCTCTGGGAGCTGGTGATGGAGAGGGAGGCCTGGCGTGCTGCGATTCATGGGGTCGCAAAAAGTTGGACACGACTGAGTGACTGAACTGAACTGAATGACTTTCACTCATGTGTTCATTGAGTCGATGATGCCATCCAACTATATCATCCTCTGTCTCCATCTTCTGCCCTTGATTTTTCCCAGATCAAGATCTTGATTTTTCCCAGATCATGAGGTCATTTGCTGAAATAAGAACAATAATACTAATGAAAATTTGTTTTTCAATTCGATATAATATATTTATGTATTACTTAACCAATTTTAACTCCCTTCTCCAATTTGCCTACATGTAGTAACATAAGACATGCTAATATAAGTCAATGTTATATGTTATTATAGCTCAGTAGTGAAGATACAGGATTCAATGAGAGGGTATGTCTTAGGTAGAAAAGAAAATAACATCACCCACAAAGGGATAAATGAACTTGCTATAATCTTCGCAGGATATGTTTACAATGTTTTGGGTTGAATGAGGAATTATTGCATCATATTAGCAAGAAGTGTGGTGCTGGAGAATACTCTTGAGAGTCCCTTGGATTGCAAAGAGATCAAAACAGTCAATCCTAAATGAAATCAACCCTGAATATTTACTGGAAGGACTGATACTGAAGCTGAAACTTCAATACTTTGGCCACTTGGTGAGAAAAGCCAACTCATTGGCTCAAAAGACCCTGATGCTGGGAAAGAATGAAGGCAAAAGAAGAAGACAGCAGCAGAGGTTGAGGCGATTGGATGGTATCACCAATTCAGTGGACATGAATTTGAGCAAACTCCAAAAGATAGTGGGCGATAGAGGATCCTGCAGTCCACGGGATCACAGAGTCAGACACGACTTAGTGACTGAACAGCAACAACAACACTAGCAGGAAGCATAGTTTTGCTACGGTCTTTATTCAGAAGCTGTTAAAGAGCACAGATGGATGCCAAGTTAACAAAGAGGATACTGTAGCAGCTTTGTACTCTCTTAACTAACTGGAAATATCTTTCCCAGAATGTGCTTCCCATATTTTTCTGGGTTAGGGTTGGCCACAAAAGAAATTTGTGTGACATTTGGAAGGTCGTTTTGATGAAGCAGCCACAGTTTTTATGTTTTATGGGTTGGTGCAGGGCTCCAGAGACTATGGTTACTCACTCATGTTGCTGCTGAACTGATAGCTCATCTTATCATTGATTCACAATCCTTGCACTTCCCACCAAACCTCCTCCTCATATTCTCTTTGTCTTGGACCAAGTAGGTATGTTAGCATGATGCCAAATGACACCCACTTCTCCTAAGGTCACTCACTACTGTGGAACTGAAGGAGGTGAGACATAGACAAGTTGGTTCCATTATCCTCATGGTTCTAGTATATCCTTATGAGTCACAGTTTGACTGTGCTTTGGTCTATATCCAACTTTGTTCTACAAATACTACTCCAGCTGATTAACAATGAATTCAGTCTCAGCACCACATACAAAGATAGCAGCTTTGTATACACTCTTCCACCAGATCTAGCAGTTGCCTGAGTTCTAATCTTCATAACCAATTTTGTATTCGACACCACTGGTGACCTGCTTCTCTGATTGTACATTAAGTGACACAAGTCTAAGAAGAAAGGATTAAGGAAATAATTTTCATGATGATTCCAGATAACTAGACCCAGGTTTGGGATGTGAGTGTAGTTTAGTGAAACTGTCACTTTACATTATTATAGAGAAAGTTTACAACCTTAGACAAGGTTACACATGCTCTGCATGATTGATTTAAAGTCAAGAATTCAAGAGGAGAATATTAGTAGAAAGTCATCCAGGACACCTGCTTCCAAATTACACAGAAGAAGCTTTTATTTAGAATTAAATCTTCTGATCCAGATCACAGATTAAGGAACCACAGGACTACTATTTCTTGTCTGGTGTCTGCAGCTGTACATTTCAACCTGGGTCCCGAAGCAGGGAGGCTCTCTCTTATTAAGCTCTGACGTTTTTGATCAGCTTTTCCTATTACTTCAAGCACTGTGGATTCCCAGAGAACACAGAAGTATTTTCCAGAATGTTCCAGCTTTAAGGATGAAATGGTAAGGCTGATGAACTTATGTGCTTTCTGGAAGTTTACAGAGTAGTGGCTGTCCCTTTCATTTCCATCTTCTGAATACTGATGAATGAGGTAAGTCATCTCTCCACTGGGAAGTTGCTTGTACCAAAATATCCAGTAGGTGTACACGTTCCAACTTGTTTCATACCGACAGTTCAGGATGACTACGTTCTGCACTTGACTGGTTATGTCTGGCTAATATTGCGTAACTTTCTGGCCCACACTAGATCCTGGGGGGGAGGGGGGAAGGACAAGAAAACAGCTGAAATAATAAACAAAATAATGTATAAATTCAAGTAATGTTGGACCCAAATATTTACAAACCATACTGAAATCATAAGATGCTTGCTTTTCCCCAATCCTCCTTTCCTCCCCAAGTCCCTGTGAAGCTCCATGTGCCTGTGTGCAGGCTTTTCACCCTGAACACGTGCACCCATGTTTGAGAGCATCCCTGCCAGAGAAGGTGAAAGCCAGGAACACCCAGAGCAGACTGGAGAGAGGCATGAGGCATGGATTCCCCTACACAAATGTGCTCAGTTCTGCCTCAAGCTAAGATTTCAGTGTCTTTGAGTGCCTGGCAGCACATATACATAGTAACTGGTTCCTGTGTGACTCCTCCCAAACAGGAAGTAAGGTGTCATGTTCACTGACCACGTGATCTGTGTACAGATAAAGACTGGCTCATCACACACCTTTACTTTTACTTTTACTTCCCTGGTCATTAAGTTTGGCAGATCCTGAAAAGGGGCATAAAGAAAGCAATTAACATTAAAGGTTTGAACTGATGGAAACTGAAGATTAAACAAGTTGACATACATTTTTTTAAATGTATTTATTTTAAATGGAGGCTAATTACTTTACAATATTGTAGTGGTTTTTGCCATATATTGACATGAATCAGCCATAGGTGTACATGTGTTCCCCCTCCTGAATTCCCCTTCCACTTCCCTCCCCATTGCATCCCTCAGGGTCATCCCAGTGCACCAGCCCTGAGCACCCTGTCTCATGCATCAAACCTGGACTGGTGATCTCTTTCACATATGATAATATATATTTCAATGCTATTCTCTCGAATCATCCCATCCTCGCCTTTTCCCGCAGAGTCCAAAAGATTGCTCTATACATCTGTGTTTCTTTTGCTGTCCCACATATAGGGTCATTGTTATCATTTTTCTAAATTCCATATATATGTGTTAGTATACTGTATAGGTGTTTTTCTTTCTGACTTACTTCACTCTGTATTATAGGCTCCAGTTTCATCCACCTCATTAGAACTGATTCAAATGCATTCTTTTTAATGGTTGAGAAATATTCCATCATGTATACAAACCACAGGTTTCTTATCTATTCGTCTGCCGATGGACATCTTGGTTGCTTCCATGTCCTGGCTATTGTACACAGTGCTGCAATGAACATTGGGGTACACGTGTCTCTTTCAATTCTGGTTTCCTCAGTGTTTATGTCCAGCAGTGGGATTGCTGGGTTGTATGGTAGTTCTCTTTCCAGTTTTTTAAGGAATCTCCACACTGTTCTTCATAGTGGCTGTATTAGTTTGCATTCCCACCAACAGTGAAGAGGGTTCCCTTTTCTCCACACCCTCTCCAGCATTTATTGTTTGTAGACTTTTGGATAGCAGCCATTCTGACTGGCGTGAGATGGTACCTCATTGTGGTTTTGATTTGCATTTCTCTGATAATGAGTGATGTTGAGTATCTTTTCATGTGTTTGTTAGCCATCTGTATGTCTTCTTTGGAGAAATGTCTGTTTAGTTCTTTGGCCCATTTTTTGATTGGGTCATTTATTTTTCTGGAATTGAGCTGCAGGAGCTGCTTGTATATTTTTGAGATTAATTCTTTGTCAGTTGCTTCATTTGCTATTATTTTCTCCCATTCTGAAGGCTGTCTTTCCACCTTGCTTATAGTTTCCTTCATTTTGCTAAAGCTTTTAAGTTTAATTAGGTCCAATTTGTTTATTTTTGCCTTTATTTCCATTACTGTGGGAGATGGGTCATAGAGGATCCTGCTGTGATTTATGTCAGAGAGTGTTTTGCCTATGTTTCCTCTAGGAGTTTTATAGTTTCTGGTCTTACATTTAGATCTTTAATCCATTTTGAGTTTATTTTTGTGTATAGTGTTAGATAGTGTTCTAGTTTCTTACTTTTACAAGTGGTTGACCAGTTTTCCACGCACCACTTGTTGAAGGGATTGTCTTTTCTCCATTGTATACTTTTGCCTCCTATGTCAAAGATAAGGTGCCCATAGGTGCATAGATTTATCTCTGGGCTTTCTATTTTGTTCCATTGATCTATATTTATGTCTTTGTGCCAGTACCATACTATCTTGATGGCTGTAGCTCTGTAGTAGAGCCTGAAATGAGACAGGTTGATTCCTCCAGTTCCATTCTTCTTTCTCAAGATTGCTTTGGCTATTCGAGGTTTTTTGTATTTCCATACAAATTGTGAAATTATTTGTTCTAGTTCTGTGAAAAATACCATTGGTAGCTTGATGGGGATTGCATTGAATCTATAGATTGCTTTGTGTAGTATACTCATTTTCACTATATTGATTCTTCTGATCCATAAACATGGTATATTTCTCCATCTATTTGGGTCATCTTTGATTTCTTTTATCAGTGTTTTATAGTTTTCTATATATAGGTCTTTTGTTTCTTTGCTGCTGCTGCTGCTGCTAAGTCGCTTCAGTCGTGTCCAACTCTGTGTGACCCCATAAATGGCAGCCCACCAGGCTCCCCCATCCCTGGGATGCTCCAGGCAAGAACACTGGAGTGGGTTGCCATTTCCTTCTCCAATGCATGAAAGTGAAAAGTGAAAGTGAAGTCGCTCAGTCATGTCCGACTTTTAGCGACCCCATGGATGGCAGCCTACCAGGCTCCTCCACCCATGGGATTTTCCAGGCAAGAGTACTGGAGTGGGTTGCCATTTCCTTCCCTCTTTGCTTTTTTGGGTAGATTTATTCCTAAGTGTTTTATTCTTTTCATTGCAATGGTGAATGGAATTGTTTCCAATATTTCTCTTTCTGTTTTCTCATTGTTAGTGTATGGGAATGCAAGAGATTTTCTGTGTGTTAATTTTATATCCTGCAGCTTTATTCATTGATTAGCTCTGGTAATTTTCTGGTGGAGTCTCTAGGGTTTTCTATGTAGAGGATCATGTCATCTGCAAACAGTGAGAGTTTTACTTCTTCTTTTCCAATCTGGATTCCTTTTATTTCTTTTTCTTCTCTGATTGCTGTGGCTAAAACTTCCAAAACTATGTTGAATAGTAGTGGTGAGAGTGGACACCCTTGTCTTGTTCCTGACTTTAGGGGAAATGCTTTCAATTTTTCACCATTGAGGATAATGTTTGCTGTGGGTTTGTCACATATGGCTTTTATTATGTTGAGGTATGTTCCCTCTATTCCTGCTTTCTGGAGGGTTTTTATAATAAATGGATGTTGAATTTTGTCAAAGGCTTTCTCTGCATCTATTGAGATAATCATATGGTTTTTATCTTTCAATTTGTTAATGTGGTGTATCACATTGATTGATTTGTGGGTATTAAAGAATCCTTGCATCCCTGGGATAAAGCCCACTTGGTCATGATGTATGATCTTTTTAATATGTTGTTGGATTCTGTCTGTTAGAATTTTGTTAAGGATTTTGCATCTATGTTCATCAGTGATATTGGCCTGTAGTTTTCTTTTTTTGTGGCATCTTTGTCTGGTTTTGGTATTAGGGTGATGGTGGCCTCATAGAATGAGTTTGGAAGTTTACCTTCCTCTGAAAATTTCTGGAAGAGTTTGAGTAGGATAGGTGTTAAGTTAGCTCTTCTCTAAATTTTTAGTAGAATTCAGCTGTGAAGCTAAAGTTGATATACATTGATTCAGTAAAATAATTTTGTCATCCTCTTTAAGATATAATTTAGTGTATCCTAAGAAATATTCTTGTAATCTACTGATTTGTCATTCATTTAGCCTATACTTACTTTTCTCTATCCAGAATCTAGTGACTATTTTAGAACATTCACAGATTTTAGGACTTCTGGGTGAATAGCAATCTTATACAAAAATAATTAATGTACCTCTGTCTTTTTTTTTTTTTTTACTGTGTTCCAGGGCTCCACTTAGATTTTTCAACAAATAAAATCACTTCAACATAAAATGACTTAAAAAATCAGCCCATCTGAATTTCAGAGTCTATTCAGTGGTGTATGTTTAAATGAAATTATAATTGGAATAAAATATTATTCTTTTAAAATTTTATATTGAGTCTTATGTATTAAACTTTGAGGGCAATCAGGCTATTCAATCCTGTTACCTCTAAATGTAGAATTGTACTTATTAGATCATCTGTCCTAGAGTCATTCTCATGTCATATTTTCTGTCTCATTGGCCCAGAGTGTTCAGTCTCACTTGTCAGTTGCTCATTATTGTTTCTCTTTATAAAATAAAGTTAAGATAAACATACCAGATCTTTAGCTGGTGTAATGCTATACTGCTCTCCTACAAAACTTAATATTTACAGACTGTAGACACTTAGTACCTGTCAACACCAGAGAAGTTGGTGACTGAAGTTCTCTGCACTGTTTCATGTTCATGTGGAATGTAGCTGTCAATCTTCCATTTGCTTTCATTGCTGTAATAGATGAATTAATATAAAAGGACCAAAGGCAAATAGATAAGTAGAAAAGAAAATACAGACAAGGTCTAAAATAGTGCCAGTTCATGGAATTTAAGATCAAAATAACTCATGAATGACTGAAGCAGGGAGGAGAGACTGTATTTATCTGAGACATCTACTCTTCTGTCTCATTTCACTTCTGAGTGCTGACAGGCAACGAATGGCTGGGCTTGAAATTATTTGTAACTAAGCAGAGGAGATCATGAATGACCACAGCAGCTTGCAAAGCAGCATGATATTATAAATATAGATATATACTAATATAACAATTACATATATCAAAAATTGATATTGATAAAATTTTATAAAAATACCATAAACTTATCATCATTTTTTATACACATTCTTTGGTTTTGATGCATTAGTCCATGAAATTTTATCACTTGTATTGGTTCTTGTACCACCACTAAAATCATGACACAGAATTGTTCTGTCTCTTAAAGAAATCCCCTCTGCACACTCTCCCCATCCCTGCAGCTCTTTCTAACACTGACTACTGATCTCTTTTTCATCTCTAATTTTGTTCTTTGAGAATGTTGTATAAGTAGAATCACAATATTTATACAATCATAATAATCCAGTAAGTGTAATCATACACCATGTAGCCTCTGAGATTGACTATTTCTTCATTCAGCATAACATCCTGAAAGCCATCTAGGCTATTGTTTTTTAGTTGCTAAGTCATGTCCCACTCTTTTGCAACCTCACTAACTGTAGACTTCCAGGTTCCTCTGTCCTTGGAATTTTCCAGGGAAGAATACTGGAGTGGGTTGCCATTTCCTTCTCCAGGGTATCTTCCCCACCCAGGGATCAAACCCCCGTCTCCTGCATTGCAGGCAGATTCTTATCGCTGAGCCACTTCGTAAGCCCCATCTAAGCTATCGTACATATTAACAGTCTGTTTCTTTTAATCACTACAGACTGTCACCCACTTATGATGTCTTGACTTTGGATTTTTGACTTTACAGTGGTAAGAAAGTGATGCACATTCAGTAGAAACCACACTTTGAATTTTTAAATGTGATCTTTTCCCATGCTAGCAACATTTGCTATATATTCTTTGGTGATCTGGGCAGCAGCAATAAGCTGAGCTCCTGGCCAGCCCTGAGATCATGAGGGTAAAAAACTGACACATTTACCTTCATTCTGTAATCATACAACTATTCTATTTTCCACTTTAAGTACATTACTCAATAAACTACATGAGATTTTCAACATTTTAGTATAAAATAGACTTTGCATTAGATGATTTCTCCCACCTAAAGAAAAAAGTAGGCTAAGGTAAAAAAAAAGTAAGTAGGCTAAAGTAAGTGTTGAGCACCTCTAATGTAGGTTGGGTTAGTATATTAAAGGCATTTTTGTTATTTTCAACTGAAAATGGTTTATTGAGACACAACTCTATTACAAGTTGAAAAAAATCTATAAATAATATGTCATTGTACAGACGTATTACAGTGGATTTATTTATCTATTCACCCAATGAGGAATACTTGACTGGTTTCCAGCTTTTGGTCATCACAAATATAGCTGCTATGAATATTCATGTACAGATTTTTGTGTAAATATAAGTTTTTCATTTCTCAAGCATAAATACTGAGGAGTATGATGCAGAGTTGTAAGGTAAGTGAATATTTAAGTTTATGTGGAACTGCTGAACTTTCTTCCAGAATGACTGGACCATTCACCCACCAGCAATATATGAGTGCTCCAATTTCTCTGCATCTTTGCCAGAACTCGATATTGTCTATTTTTAATTTTAGTCTTTATGGTAGATGTGAAGTAGCATCTCTTTGTGCCTTAATTTGCATTTTCCTAATGACTGATAATGTCGACCATCTTTTTTTTCTCTTTATTTTTTAAATTATGAAAGTATATATTAGACTTAGAAAACACAGCACAAAATACAGTTCCACTATATATTACAATTTTTTAAGTAAATAAATTAAAATTATTGGTTGGAGTTTCAATAGCAAACTCTCAAAAATTAATAGAATGAATATACAGAAAAGTAGGAGGGTACAGTTGACCTGAAAAGCACTATGAATCAACAAAATTAAGACTTATGCAATTTTCACACAATCAGTTCAGTTCACTTCAGTTCAGTCACTCAGTCGTCTCCAACTCTTTGCGACCCCATGAATTGCAGCACGCCAGGCCTGTCCATCACCAACTCCTGGAGTTCACCGAGACTCACTTCCATCGAGTCAGAGATGCCATCCAGCCATCTCATCCTCTGTCATCCCCTTCTCCTCCTGCCCCCAATCCCTCCCAGCTTCAGAGTCTTTCCAATGAGTCAACTCTTCACATGAGGTGGCCAAAGTACTGGTGTTTCAGCTTTAGCATCATTCCTTCCAAAGAAATCCCAGGGCTGATCTCCTTCAGAATGGACTGGTTGGATCTCCTTGCAGTCCAAGGGACTCTCAAGAGTCTTCTCCAACACCACAGTTCAAAAGCATCAATTCTTCAGCGCTCAGCTTTCTTCACAGTCCAACTCTCACATCCATACATGACCACAGGAAAAACCGTAGCCTTGACTAGATGGACCTTTTTTGGCAAAGTAATGTCTCTGCTTTTGAATATGCTATCTAAGTTGGTCATAACTTTCCTTCCAAGGAGTAAGTGTCTTTTAATTTCATGGCTGCAGTCACCATCTGCAGTGATTTTGGAGCCCAAAAAAATAAAGTCTGACACTGTTTCCACTGTTTACCCATCTATTTCCCATGAAGTGATGGGACCAGATGCCATGATCTTCATTTTCTGAATGTTGACCTTTAAGCAAGATGCAAATTCTATTCAAGGTCCCATAGACTATAAACTAGGAGACACTGGTACACATCCAGGGACATAAAACAAGGTGCAAATTTTCATGGTCTAAAGATGTTAAAATCCTACAGTCTGTTTTCTAATCACCTTGGAATTATGTTAGAAATCGCTATCAAAAGATATTTGAAAATAACCCACATATTTTCCAGTGCAATGTGCCATTTACTAAGAGAGATATTTGACTTAGCCTAACCATCTTTTTATATGCTTATTTCCTTACCACATAGCTCTCCGATGAAGAGTCTGTGTAAATCTATCGTCCAGTTTTCAACTGGATTGTTTTCTTCCTGCTGAGTCTAGAGGGTTCATTGTATTCTGAACACAATCTTTTGGTGAAAATGTATTTTGCAAATATTTCCTGTCATTCTGTGGTTTATCTTTTTCCTTCTCTTAACAGTGTCTTTTGCACAGCAAACATTTTTAATTTTGATGAAATCTAAGTTTGTTTATGGATCGTGCTCTTGGTGTCATGTCAGAATTCTTTTTGTCTAGCCCTAGATCATGAAGATATTCTCTTCTGTTTTTCCTAAAAGATTTGGCAATTTTACATCTTACACTTGGATGTATGGTTCATTTTGAGGCTGTACCCACATTTTTGTATAAGGTGTGATATTTAGGCCCAGTTTCAATTATTTCCCAAGAATATGCTATTGTCCCAACATCATTTGCTCATAAGACTGTGTTGACTCCATTAATTGTCTTTGCACTTTGTCAAAAAAATAAATCTTCCCTACTTGTGTAAATTTACTTCTATACACTTACTCAGTGACATAAACTTGTTAATTATATTCTTTTATTACCCTTTTAACATTATAGAACTTGTAGAATAACTTTCTTTTTAGTTACTTATATTTATAATTTGTGTTTTTTTTCCCTTGATAATTCTACCTAGAAATATTTCAATCTTATAGATCATTTTAACAAAATTAACTTTGTATTTCATGGCTATTCCTATAGCTTTGTTTGTATTTCACCAATCCAACATTTTATTATTTACTTCTTTCAGTTTATGTTGGGTTTAATTCACTTTTCTATCATCTTTCACTGAAAGCCTAGATGATAGTTTTTCAAGCTTTTTTCTTTAGTTAAATAAGCTTTTTAAAAGATAAATTTCCTTTTATGTATTATTTTAGCTGCATCTCCTACATATTTATATAATGTGCTCTCACAATATTTACTTTCAAAATATTTTCTAAAGTCATAGTAATTGTTTCTTTAACCTATGGTTATTTTTTTTTTTCAATTTTATTTTATTTTTAAACTTTACATAACTGTATTAGATTTGCCAAATATCAAAATGAATCCGCCACAGGTATACATGTGTTCCCCATCCTGAACCCTCCTCCCTCCTCCCTCCCCATTCCATCCCTCTGGGTCGTCCCAGTGCACCAGCCCCAAGCATCCAGTATCGTGCATCGAACCTGGACTGGCAACTCATTTCATACATGATATTTTACATGTTTCAATGCCATTCTCCCAAATCTTCCCACCCTCTCCCTCTCCCACAGAGTCCATAAGACTGTTCTATACATCAGTGTCTCTTTTGCTGTCTCGTACACAGGGTTATTGTTACCATCTTTCTAAATTCCATATATATGCATTAGTACACTGTATTGGTGTTTTTCTTTCTGGCTTACTTCACTCTGTATAATAGGCTCCAGTTTCATCCACCTCATTAGAACTGATTCAAATGTATTCTTTTTAATGGCTGAATAATACTCCATTGTGTATATGTACCACAGCTTTCTTATGCATTCATCTGCTGATGGACATCTAGGTTGCTTCCATGTCCTGGCTATTATAAACAGTGCTGCGATGAACATTGGGGTACTCGTGTCTCTTTCCCTTCTGGTTTTCTCAGTGTGTATGCCCAGCAGTGGGATTGCTGGATCATAAGGCATGTCTATTTCCAGTTTTTTAAGGAATCTCCACACTGTTCTCCATAGTGGCTGTACTAGTTTGCATTCCCACCAACAGTGTAAGAGGGTTCCCTTTTCTCCACACCCTCTCCAGCATTTATTACTTGTAGACTTTTGGATCACAGCCATTCTGACTGGTGTGAAATGGTACCTCATAGTGGTTTTGATTTGCATTTCTCTGATAATGAGTGATGTTGAGCATCTTTTCATGTGTTTGTTAGCCATCTGTATGTCTTCTTTGGAGAAATGTCTATGGTTATTTTTAAGTTAGTGCATATATTCCAAATATTTGAGAGTTTCTACAGACATCTCTTTGTACTAGATATTCTGTATCATCTCCATTTTGAAGAATTAATTCTATATAATTTCAGTTTTCTTAAATATATTAAGATTTTTATGACCAAACAGATGGTGTGTGTGTGTGTGTGTGCATGTGTATTTCATCTACACAGCAGGGTGTGGCTGCAGCTCAACTGCAGGTTTGGGTACAAGTTGCGGGGGAGCACCCGACACTTGCTGCAGAGATGTAGGTGGCTGAGTCTCCAGGCTGGGAAGTTGCGATGTGCAATGAGAGCTGTTTGGCACTCTTATTGAGGGAAACTGTGAAACTTCCATCTTCCATTTCATTCATAACTGAACGCATGGCTATCAAGAATGCAGGTAGGTCCTTTACCAGGATATTGCCAGTGCCACAGGAGATAGTCAAATGCACCCTTCTCATAACTACAGTTCAGAATGGAAATCTCTCCTTCTTGGACTGTCAAAGATTGAGGGCTCTGTTTCACCTGCTGTTGATCACTTTTTTCCTTCTGTTGTCCACTCACCCCTACTTAAAGAGATTAAAAAGTAGTTAGTTCCACAGACATCTATTTCTTTCTTGGAGTTTCTGTCTGCATGAGCTTGTTTGTAATCCAGTTTTCTCAGTCCATCTAATTGATGAGATAGCCTAGGTTTTCTCCTCCACAGCTCACAGCCTAGTTGAAGCCACAGAAGCAAAAATGATGCTCCTGGTATCTTGTCCATTGTTTCTGGAGCCAGTGTTCAGTGGCAACTCAAGTTCCTCTTCTGCCCTTCTCAGCCAGCTAGAACTCTAAGTTCATATCTGCTTTAATTCTTTCAGTAGGCCCCACCCTCTCACAAACTGGATAATATCTTTATTGGAGTGATTTCATTTAATTCCTTTCACTTTTTAACATTTTTGAGTTCACCATGTGTACTTAGTCACTCAGTCAGTCCAACTCTTTGAGACCCCATGGACTGGAGCCCGCCAGGCTCCTCCGTCCATGAGATTTCCCAGTGTTTCCCAAGAATACTGGAGTGGGTTACCATTTCCTCCTCCAGAGGATCTTGCCAACCCCGGGATCAAACCCATGTCTTCTGCATCTCCTCCACTGGTTGGCAAATTCTTTACCACTGGGAAGCTGTGGTTAAATATTTATTTTAATTCTATCCTCTTATCAACTACTCTGCTAGTTCCCAGTTAGAAGTTTCTAGTGCAGAAGGAGATACATGTGGAGAAGGAAAGATAAAGACCAAAGTACATAATCTGTAGGGCCAAAAGGTGTCTGTGGTTAACACTCTACTGATGTAGGTGAGTAACATTAAGCACTGCAGATGCCCTGTGGTGGCCTCACGGTGTGACTGTGGCTGGAGGAGGGGCTGAGCCCCACGGAGGGTTTGTGTAGAGGCTGCAGGTGCCTGGGGAGCACTGTGCTGCACAGCACAGAAGTAAGTGCCTGAGTCTGTGGTCTGTGAAGAGGAAAT
Organism: Bubalus bubalis; assembly: GCF_019923935.1. Lineage (NCBI taxonomy): Eukaryota > Metazoa > Chordata > Mammalia > Artiodactyla > Bovidae > Bubalus > Bubalus bubalis. The sequence goes on from NC_059167.1 coordinate 78,896,637, forward strand.
GTGCAGTGAGCTGCGGCCTTCTTTAGGAACTGTCGTGGCATTTAATCTTCCATCCTGCTTTGTCCCTGAAGGAATGTAAAACAGGTGGATCATGCGGCCCCCAGGGTTCTGAAGATACCAATTCATACTCTGTGAGTAAGTGGAAAAATTACACCGAAGCGTGTAGCTGGCTCCCTCCTGGAGACTCAGGGCTGGGGGACTCTGCTCCACATCCACTCCTCGCACACCTGATGAGGAAAGAGAAACAGTCACTGGTGAGGGTCACTGTAACTCCTACTAAACCCTGAAAGTGCCCTCCCCATCCTCATAGATGATGAGAAGGATAAAAAGTCTGCAGGACTTGTCAGCTCCTCTCCCTCCCCCAATGATAGAGCAGCGCCTTCAGATCCCCTGTGGGGCAGCCCCAACTCACAGCAAACCTGGGCAAACAGAAGCCCCAGTACAGTGCCTGCTAGCCTCTTCATGATGCTTCCTCTTCTTGTTGGGACATTTTCACTGCAAGACACTTAACAGAACCCCGAGGGAGTGAGTGTCTTAAGTCCTTCCTGCTCCTGCAGCCGATCAGCTCACCCAGCAAATCCTGCTCAGGTGACACTGACAGGACGCCCCGCCCTCCCACCGCAGCCAACTCAGCATGTGCTGCCAGGGGTAGACGAGAGAAGGAAATAGAAAGAGCATGATTTTATGACTTAAGGGATACTTTCTGAGAACATTTGGGAGAAGGCAGACCCTGATTAGGAATGTGGGAGTTTTAGGGAAAAGAAAGCAAAAATTAATTATATAGCCCCATCTTCCTCTCACGTGGCATGGATGCAGTAGATTCTTCCATTATGAAATGCTTTTTCCCAGAAGTGCTGAGGATGCAGCTTTTGCTTCTCTTATGCACTTACTTGTGGTTCTGAAGGCTGCTCATGAATCAGCATGATCAGAAGTTGCTTCTATTGGCTGGAACACTTTGCTGTATTAAACAGTATTATTTTTTAATTAATTTATTTCTAATTGGAGGATAATTGCTTTACAATATTGTGTTGGCTTTTGCCATACAATGATGTGAATCAGCCATAAGTATACATACATCCCCTCCTTTTGAGTCTTCCCCCCATTCCTCTAGGTTGTTACAGAGCTCCATGTTGAGCTCCCTGCATCACACAGCAACTTCCCACTAGCTATCTATTTTACATATGGTAAAGCATATGTTTCAATGCTACTCTCTCGATTTTTCCCATTCTCTCCCTCCTTTATTGTGTCCAGTCTGTTCTCTATGTCTGTGTCTCTATTTTTGCCCCACAAATAGGGTCCATCAACAGATGAACAGATAAAGAAGTTGCCATACTTATATACAATATTTCTCAGCCATAAAAAAAAAAATGAGACAGTTCTATGAGGTGGATGAGCCTAGAGCCTGTTAAACAGAGTGACGTAAGTCAGAAAGAGGAAAAAAATTGTATATTAATGCATATATATGGATTCTATAAAAATGGTACTGATGACTTTAAAAGCTATATATATTTATTTTAGACTCAGCCTGCATTGAGAGCAATATTAGTTATCTTAACCACCAAGTGGACATCAAAAATTGAATTGTAATAGATTTATTTTTATTAAAGTGAAAGTATGAAGATAATTTTAGTTTGTGCTCTTATCTTAGACTCTGTAAATAATATCTATTCTCTATCAGTAGATTTGGGGGTAAAAGGGATGTAAGATGAGGACCTGTATATTTTCACTGCAGTGAAAGTAAAGTGATCTGCAGACACTAACGTTCAGATGGACAGTTCAAGAATGGTTCAGTAGTAGCAGCACGTAGGCCTAGTTGCTCCAAGGCATGTGGGATCTTAGTTCTACAACCAGGGACTGAACCTGTGTCCCCCTGCATTGGCAGGCAGATTCTTTACCACTGAGCCACCAGGGTAAGCCCCACAAGCTGCTTGCATGCCTGCATGCTAAGTCGCTTCAGTCATGTCCGATTCTTTGCAATTCTAAAGACTGTAGTCTGCCAGGCTCCCCTGTCCATGGGATTCTCCAGGGAAGAATACTGGAATGGGTTGCCATCCCCTCCTCCAGGGGATCTTCCTGAACCAAGGATTGAACCCAGGTCTCTTGCAGCTCCTGCACTGCAGGTGGATTCTTTACTGCTAAGCCATGGGGGAACCTCCATGTGCTGCTTAGGGATTATCAAATTGATGAAAACGCCTTATAAAGGCAGGGTTTCCAGGCCTGCCTAGGAAGTGAAAAATTATTATTCACTTAATTTTTGTTTCTTTCAAAAAACTTCTTCATGGGAAATATGAATGTTCTAGACTAGCAACAATAACATTTCAGATCTTTCTCAGAGAGAGTAATTTGTTTCTGGTAAGCGGAACAACTGTAACACATCAGAGTCTAGACTTGGCCTTGGATCCAAATGAAAGAAGCCTTTGGTACAAGGAGAATTATTTGTATGTTTCCTACTTCTTATGTTGGGACTAGCACACTGAAACCAACATTTTATTGACATGAGAAAGAGTCATAAAAATTATTAACACCTCTTACTTTATTGCTATGTTAAAATTATGCTTCTGACATGCCTCAAAATTCTTCTCAGATTCATCAGTAAACTGGGTGCTTATTCCTTGTCCTCTTTCTCTTCTTTTCTTTATCCATCTTCTTCCCTTTCCTTTCCCTTCATTTTCTTCATCTCTTACTGCTCTCTGACTCTCCTTCTAGATGACTCTGGATTTGCTCTCTTGACTGCTCCCCCCACTCTGTCCCCACGTCTTCCCACCAGAGATACTGCACAGGTGCAGCCCCGTCTGTCCCATTGTGTCTCTCTCAGGACGCAGTAGTACACAGCGGTGTCTCTCAGGGTGACCTGGGGCAGGACCAAGGTGCTGGACTTTCTGTCTGAAGCTATGGTCAGAGAGGCCGTGCTGCTGTTCACTGTGCCTCGTAAGCCATGAATGACATACTGTGGACTCTGATTGGGATTTTGCCGATACCAATGTATATAGTCATCTCCACCAATGGTAGAGTGGTTACAAGGCAGGTTTACATCTTCTCCTTCAGCACAATCCATGGGGCCAGGCTGGATGGTCTTAGAATTAATCACAGTCCCTAAAGGGTCAAGGAAATAAAATTATCCCCTGACAACAAATCAGTGTAATTCTGTGGATCAAGGGCACAACACTCCCCAAACTATCTGGACCTACCCCCTACTCCAGTGTTTTTATCTATGTCCTGAGAAATATTATTGGTGCTTATTTTATAGGGACCAAAGACACATGGCAAGAATCTGAGAACTCTATAGGCTTTATCCCGGGCTCCTTGGCTCAATAACCCCAGAGATTTCTTCCAACATGCTTATTGCTAAGGTCTCTTCTGGATCATGGCTATGAATTAACCTGTCACATAGAAATTTGTACTCCCTAGCAAATGCATAGATCTGTTCTCAATTCCATTGCTATAATGCTGAATAAAACACAGGGAGAGGAGTAGAGAGCAAATGACCCTTTATGGTTCCTTGGCTTCAAAGTCAACCCTTGTAGACACAGAACACTTACCCAAGGTCAGAAAAACAGTTACTCCAATCACCAGCCTCATATTTCAAGGGAAAACCAGGATTGTGGGCTCAGAGCTCACACTTGTGTCTGCTCCTAGGCTTGTTTCCAGAGAACAGAAACAACTGCTGCTAGTAAAGAGTTAACAACCAGTGCAGATATCTGTTGCAGTGTATTGTTGCCAGGATCTCTCAGCCAATGATCAAGCAGTTCCTTGTCTAGGTCTTCCTCCCCTGTTTTAGTCATGCCCCCAAAGAAGGAGAGACATCCCCAACTCACAGGGTGTGTGCTGCCATCCTCTGTGAAGTTTAAAGTCTGATTCTGGAAAAAGAACACCAATCACAATGGTGTGTCTATCCAGAACCACTGTTTTATCATTTCTTCTTCGAAGACATTTTCTAATGTTCCATGAACCTTGTGGAAAACACTGTTTAATCCCAGAAAACTGTACTGAGCTGTGCATTGTAAAGAGATGAAAATTCCCATCCATGTTCTAGCAAATGTATGTGAGATTTAAAAGTAGGCTGTGATTGTTCTGAGGGACAGGAACTATTAATAACATTGGGACAGAAAACTAAACGTCTTGAGCTTGGACATTGGAGCTCAGCGTCCTGAAAATGTCCTTGGAATCATGCATCTGTCTCCATCTAGGCACATTTCTCAATATATCTGTTCTTGATATAGTAACTGATGACACGGATGGTATTCTCCTCATCCTCCTTGAACAATGGTCCTTAATCCTTATGTCCTCTCTGCCCCTGTTTGTAGGTGCTCTGCACCAAAGATGCTGAGACTAAGAGACACCAAGGATGCTGAGACAGAAAAGACAGAAGGGAAAGCAAACTATCTGGGGTGGAGAAGGGTGGAGGTGGCTGATTCTGGCAGAAAAAGAGGAGTGAAGAGAAAAGAGCGTAAGCAATAGGGAAGGGAAGAGTTAACCAGGGTGGGAAATGGAGAAGCAATGTTTAGGGAGGTACATGGAAAAGGTTTAGGATATAAGGCTGTGATTCCCTGAATCCTTGATCACATGCACTCAACAAAGGATTATAAAATCAAGTTGTCTAAAGATGATGAAAATCTTTTTTTTTTTTTTTCTCCCACTTTTCTGTGGAACATCGATGGAAATCCTTTCCTTGATAGTCAGAAAAGACCGCTGTTTCCAAATGACGCAGCCCCCTCTACTGACTGAATTAATGAACTGCAGAGCTAAACTCCCACAGGATGTCAACCTTTTGAAATGTTTCTCAGATTGAAAGGTGAATATCCCAAGCAACACCTACAGCTCAATTTCAGAAAAATAAACGACCCAATCAAAAAATGGGACAAAGAACTAAATAGACATTTCTCCAAAGAAGACATACAGATGGCTAACAAACACATGAAAAGATGCTCAACATCACTCATTATCAGAGAAATGCAAATCAAAACCACAATGAGGTATCATTTCATGCCAGTCAGAATGGCTGCGATCCAAAAGTCTACAAGCAGTAAATGCTGGAGAGGGTGTGGAGAAAAGGGAACCCTCTTACACTGTTGGTGGGAATGCAAACTAGTACAGCCACTATGGAGAACAGTGTGGAGATTCCTTTAAAGACTAGAAATAGAACTGCCTTACAACTCAGCAATCCCACTGTTGGGCATACACACTGAGGAAACCAGAATTGAAAGAGACACGTGTACCCCAATGTTCATCGCAGCACTGTTTATAATAGCCAGGACATGGGAGCAACCTAGATGTCCATCAGCAGATGAATGGATAAGAAAGCTGTGGTACATATACACAATGGAGTATTACTCAGCCAGTAAAAAGAATACATTTGAATCAGTTCTAATGAGGTGGATGAAACTGGAGTCTATTATACAGAGTGAAGTAAGCCAGAAAGAAAAACACCAATGCAGTATACTAACGCATATATATGGAATTTAGAAAGATGGTAACAATAACCCTGTATACGAGACAGCAAAAGAAACACTGATGTATAAAACAGTCTTTTGGACTCTGTTGGAGAGGGAGAGGGTGGGATGATTGGGAAGAATGGCATTGAAACATGTATAATATCATATGTGAAACGAGTCTCCAGTCCAGGTTTGATGCTCAATACTTGATGCTTGGGGCTGGTACACTGGGACGACCCAGAGGGATGGTACAGGGATGGAGGAGGGAGGAAGGTTCAGGATGGGGAACACGTGTATATCTGTGGCAGATTCATGTTGATATATGGCAAAACCAATACAATATTGTAAAGTTTAAAAATAAAATAAAAAAATAATAAATCATTAAAATATCCTAGGGACAAAAAAAAAAGGTGAATATCCCTGGTGTCTCAGTCGGTAAAGAATCTATCTGCAGTGAAGGCAATGGGGATTCGATCTCTGTATCAGGCTAGCTTCCTGAAAAGGAAGTGGCTACCCACTCCAGGTTTTTTGATGATCCAGCAGATGTTGACAATTCGATCTCTGGTTCCTCTGCCTTTTCTAAAACCAGCTTGAACATCTCAAAGTTCACGGTTCACATATTGCTGAAGCCTGGCTTGGAGAATTTTGAGCATTATTTTACTAGCATGTGAGATGAGTGCAATTGTGTGGTAGTTTGAGCATTCATTGCATTGCTTTTCTTTGGGATTGGAATAAAAACTGATCTTTTCCAGTCCTGTGGCCACTGCTGAGTTTTCCAAATTTGCTGGCATATTGAGTGCAGCATTTTCACAGAATCATCTTTCAGGATTTGAAATAGCTCAACAGGAATTCCATCACCTCCACTAGCTTTGTTCGTAGTAATGCTTTCTAACGCCCACTTGACTTCACATTCCAGGATGTCTGGCTCTAGGTGAGTGTGAGTGATCACACCTTCATGATTATCCTGGTCGTGAAGATCTTTTTTATACAGTTCTTCTGTGTATTCTTGCCACCTCTTTTTAATATCTTCTGCTTCTGTTAGGTCCATACCATTTATGTCCTTTATTGTGCCCATCTTTGCATGAAATGTTCCCTTGGTATCTCTAATTTTCTTGAAGAGATCTCTAGTCTTTCCCATTCTATTGTTTTCCTCTATTTCTTTGCACTGATCACTGAGGAAGGCTTTCTTATCTCTCCTTGCTATTCTGTGGAACTCTACATTCATTTGGGTATATCTTTCCTTTTCTCCTGTGCCTTTCACCTCTCTTCTTTTCACAGCTATTTGTAAGGCCTCCTTAGGCAGCCATGTTGCTTTTTTCCATTTATTTTTCTTGGGGATGGTCTTGATCCCTGTTTCCTGTTCAATGTAACAAACCTCTGTCCATAGTTCATCAGGCACTCTGTCTATCAGATCTAGTCCCTTAAATCTATTTCTCACTTCCACTGTATAGTCATAAGAGATTTGATTTAGGTCATCAAAAAAGCAAGAGAGTTCCAGAAAAACATCTATTTCTGCTTTATTGACTATGCCAGAGCCTTTGACTGTGTGAATCACAATAAACTGTGGAAAATTCTTCAAGAGATGGGAATAACAGACCACCTGACCTGCCTCTTGAGAAACCTGTATGCAGCTCAGGAAGCAACAGTTAGAACTGAACATGGAACAACAGACTGGTTCCAAATAGGAAAAGGAGTACATCAAGGCTGCATATTGTCACCCTGCTTGTTTAACTTATATGCAGAATACATCATGAGAAACACTGGGCTGGAAGAAGCACAAGCTGGAATCAAGATTGCCGGGAGGAATGTCAACAACCTCACATATGCAGATGATACCACTCTTATGGAAGAAAGTAAAGAACTAAAGAGCTTCTTGATGAAAGTGAAAAAGGAGAGTGAACAAGTTGGCTTCAAGTTCAATGTTCAGAAAACGAAGATCATGGCATCTGGTCCCATCACTTCATGGCAAATAAATGGGGAAACAGTGGAAACAGTGGCTGACTCTTTTTCTGGGTGCCAAAATCAGATGGTGATTGCAGCCATGAAATTAAAAGACACTTACTACTTGGAAGAAAAGTTATAACCAGTCTAGACGGCATATTAAAAAGCAGAAATATTACTTTGCCAACAAAGTTTCATCTAGTTAAGGCTATGGTTTTCCCAGTGGTCATGTATGATGTGAGAGTTGGACTATAAAGAAAGCTGAGTGCCGAAGAATTGATGCTTTTTTTTTTTTGAATTGATGCTTTTGAACTGTGTTGTTGGAGAAGACTCTTGAGAGTCCCTTGGACTGCAAGGAGATCCAACCAGTCCATCCTAAAGGAGATCGGTCCTGGGTGTTCATTGGAATAACTGATGTTGAAGCTGAAACTCCAATACTTTGGCCACCTGATGCGAAGAGCTGACTCATTTGAAAAGCCCCTGATGCTGGGAAAGATTGAGGGCAGGAGGAGAAGGGGACAACAGAGGATGAGATGGTTGGATGCATCACCAACTCCATGGACATGGGTTTGGGTGAACTCTGGTGGTTGGTGATGGACAGGGAGGTCTGGCATGCTGCGGTTCACAGGGTTGCAAAGAGCCGGACATGACTGAGCGACTGAACTGAACAGAACTGAACCCACTCCAGTATCCTGCCTGGGTAAATCCATGCACAGAAGAGTCTGGTGGGCTACAGTCCATGGTGTCCCAAGAGTTGGACATGACTGAGATACACACATCTTAGTTGTATGACCTCTGTTTTCATCTGTGTTTTCTTAGTTCTAAACCACTCCACAAATTGTTTTCATTATTTCTGGCTCCTTTCTTTGTCACACATCCTCAGTTGTTGGCTTCTTTGTAGTTTTCCTTTTGTCTTTTATCTTCCCATATTTAAAGTTTATTCAATGGTTATAAAGAGAGATTGGTACACATAAAGCACTCAAGAGTTATCTGTTTTCTGAATGAGTACATGAGTTGTTATTCATGAACTTAGTGAAAGAAGTTATGCTGAACAACTCTTGAAATTATTCCAAAAGCAATATTTCAATACTATAGAAGTCAAGTTAAACAAAAGACTCCAACAGGGTAAATAGAGGGTTATATTTGTGGACAAAATTCAAGAACAGATAACAAACATCACAAGTCTAGGATGGAGGAAAATTAAACTGATGATATGGGAATAAATATTATTCCCATATAAATATTTAACAAATATTCATAAATATTCTTTGGTAGTCTGTTACGTGGCGGATCACACAGACACAAGTCAACACCCACTACTACTGAAAACATAGGAACAAGTAAAAATGAATTCATTTAAGCTATGTAGGAATATATTATTTTACTATATTAGCAAAAGATAGAAAGAAAACAAACGTTTTTGTTTCTTGGGTTCTTTGACTTTATTTTTTTAGAAGACTGTACGAAACATTTCAAAGTGGCATTTTAAATAATAACAAAAACAAAAAAAATGGAAACCAAAATATGGAGAATCTAAAAATAAGTTTTTTAGCCTATTGGCTCTTTTCAGAATTTTTAATTTTAGAAGATTATATCTTGACCATATGAGGTGAAGTGATCTTTCTTTGCTTGATGAAAACCAAAATAGTGTACTTTATTTACTTTTAAAAAATCAAGAGAATTTGATGAAAGGTTAACATCTCTGCATGATGAATATTCCCAACAATCCAAAAATAAAAGAGAAATTCCCAAATCTAATAAAGGGTATCAATGAAAATATCAAAGTCAATATTACTCCCTACAGGATCACAAACAAGACAGGTACTTCTATTCACTACTTCTATTCACTGTCCTAATGGAGGGCCTCGGATCAAACCAGGGAAGGAAATAAGATATATTAAGTTTGAAAAGGAGAATCAGAACTATTTTAATTTACAGATCATAAGTTTATACATGTAGAAAATACAAAGTACCTCTAAACAAGCTGTTTAAGAGCTAGAATCTATTAGTGCATTGATACAGTCACCAAACACAAAAATCAATTTTATTTCTAGATTCTAGCAAAAGCATTAGAAAATGCAATTAAAATGTCATTTATCAAATGCTTCAGAACTAATTTAATATAAAGTATGCAAGACCTCTTCTTGATTTCTCTCCAATAACTCTAGAATAGTTTTTATTTGAGAGATAAAAATCACATAGGAGATGAGAAATGTCCTCACTTCTGAGGTCTGGGGTAACTAACATAAATCATGGCCTGGTACTCAGTGGTGACCAGTCCTTGCCACCTACAGACACTAATGTCAGGAAAGACCATTTCCTAGGGCTGCTCAATGAAATAGTGTTTTCAAAACCCCAAACAAGAGGTTGGTACCATCTGTTTGGCTGTTGAACTAAATCTGTTCTCATATTGACAGGTGTCCTAGCTCTGTTCTGGCTATTTCAGGGCATAATTAATTCCCTGTATCCACATTTGTCTTAACCCAATTAATCCTAGCTCTGGATTTGATGCTGGGCGTTTAGGTCAATTAAGGTAAAAAAGCTATACGAAATAATAGATAAAATTGTTATAAGTAGCCCTGCTTCCCAGATGGCTCAGTGGTAGAGAGTCTGCCTGCCAACCAGGTGGACTATTTTTATTTACACATCATACGTTTGTACTTGTAGAAAATACCCCTGCATTGGGAAGATCCCCTAGAGAAGGGAGGGGCAACCGAGTCTGGGGCTCTTGCCTGGGAAATCCCATGGACAGAGGAGCCTGGCAGGCTACAGTCCGTGGGGTCATGAAGAGTTGGACATGACAGAGACTAAACAACAGCAACAATGCAAGTCCTCTACAAAAATCGTAACATTAACAAAAGAAATTAGAGAGGACCTAAATTAATGAAAGAAATTAGAGAGGACATAAATAAAGAGGTTATGGATATAAAGACTCCATATGTTAAGATGTCAATTGTCCTAAATGAATTCATAAATTCAACACAATCCCAATCAAATTACCTCAGTCTCTTCTGGTAGAAGCTATTCTATACCTTACGTGGAAGTGCAAAGACCTAGAATAAGCCTTGAAAAGACAAAGAAAACATGACTTGCATTTCCAGATTTCAAAATGTGTATGAACCCCAGTAATTAAGATAGAATGGTCTGTTGATATGAGGATAAAATAAAGAAGTCAATAAACAGAATCAAGTCCAAAAACAGGTCATAATACATGTGCCATCAATTTTTTTTTTTTCTAAAAGTGCCTATGCAGCTCCACTGGGGGAAAGTTGGTCTTTCTAGGATAATAGCTAGAATAATTCACTATTTTTATTTTTTGGAAGTAGCAGTGTTTTGTAGCTTTCTGTGTATAAGTTCTGTACATGTTTTCTTAGATTTGTGCCTAAGGATTTAGGGTCTTTCTTGAGCCATTGTAAATAGTATTATATTTTTAATTTAGGTATCCGCATGTTTACTGATAGTATATAAAAATGCATTTTATTTTATGTGTTTGCCTTATATATCCTGAGACCTTCCGAACCCACTTAATAGTTGTAGGAGTTTTGGAGGGCATATTCTTTGGGATTTTCTACATAGATAGAAAATAGTGGTGATTTGACTGCCTTTCTGGCTTAAAAGATTGTTTATATATTTATTTGCTTTACTGCACTGGCTGCAACATCCAGCACTTGCTGAAGGAGAGTGATTAAAGTGGATATTCTCCCTTTGTTCCCTTCCTTAGGGAGAAGCATAGTCTTTTACCAATAAACATGCTAAGAGCTGTTGAGGAACTTCTCCATTATTCCTGTGTTTCTTAGAGTTTCCACTATGGTTGACTATTGGATTTTGGCAAATGCTTTTTCTACAAATCGCTGCTGCTGAACTAGCTCATCTTATTGTTGACTCATAACTCCTCCACTTCCCGTTAGATGTCCTCCTCATCTTCTTTTTCTTGGCCACGTATGTGTGTAGCATGATAGCAAATGACACCCACTTCTCTTCAACGTCACCCAGTATTGTGAGACTAAAGCAGGTGAGGGACAGACAAGTCTGTGGGTTCCAGTTGTCCTCATAGTTCAAGTATGACTTTGTCTGTCACAGTTTGTCCATACTTTTGTCCCCATCAGACTTTCCTTTACAAATGTTACCCTCAGTTCAGTTTTGTTCAGTTCAGTTGCTCAGTTGTGTGTGACTCTTTGCGACCCCATGGACTGCAGCACACCAGGTCTCCATGTCCATCACCAACTCCCGGAGTTTACTCAAACTCATGTCCATTGAGTCAGTGATGCCATCCAACCATCTCATCCCCTTTCGTCCCCTTCTCCTTCCACCTTCAATCTTTCCCAGTTTCAGGGTCTTTTCCAATGAGTCAGTTCTCCGCACCATGTGGCCAAAGTATTGGAATTTCAGCTTCAGCATCAGTCCTTCCAATGAATATTCAGGACTGATTTCCTTTAGGATGGACTGGTTGAATCTCCTTGCAGTCCAAGGGACTCTCAAGAGTCTTATCCAATACCACAGTTTAAAAGCATCAGTGTTACTCTAAGCTGACTTAAAGTGAATTCAGGCTCACACCAGATATAAAGATAACAACTTTGTACAGACTCGTCCACCAGCTCTAGCCATTGCCTGAGTTCTAATCCCTAGAACTAATCTCTTATTCTACATCACCCATGGTTCTGCTTTTCTGATTATGCCCTGACACAAAGTCTAAGAGGAAATGATTAAGGAAGTAGTTTTGATGGTGATTCCACACAATTAGACCCAGTTTTGTGATGAAGTAAAACTGCCAGTTTAAAATATTATGGGGCACATTTTCAAATTTAGACAACTTTACACATGTTCTGTACAGTTGATTTAAAGTCAAAAATTCAAGTGGAGAATATATTAGTAGAAAATTACTCTGGACACCTGTTTCCAAATAACGTAGAAGGTGCCTTTAACTAGAACTAAATCTTCTGATCCAGACCACAACTTAAATAACCACAGGACTATCATTTCTTGTCTGGGGTTTACGGGTGTGCATTTCAGCTGGTGTCCTGCAGCAGGGGGCTCTCTCTTACTAAGCTCTGGGGTTTTTGTACAGCTTTTCCTATTACTTCAAGCACTGTGAGTCACTGAGAGCACAGAAGTACTTTGCAGAGTCTTCCAGTTGTAAGGCTGAAATGGTGAGGTTGATGGATTTATCTGCTTTCTTAAAGTTTACAGAGTAGCGGTCTTTCCTTGCATTTGTCACTTCTGAATCCTGACGAATAACGTAAGTCATCTGTCCACTGGGAAGTTGCTTGTACCAGTAAAGGTAGTAAGTACTCCATCTTGTTTCATACCGACAGTTCAGGGTGACTGACTGCCCCACTTGGCTGGATACATCTGACTGGTCTTGAGTAACTTTCTGGGCCACACCAGATCCTGTGGGGGAAAAAATCAGAAAACAAAGATGAAGCAGTGAATAAAATAGTGTAGGAGTTATTTAGGATCCAAAGACAAAAAATTGAAATCCTAAGATGCCTGCTTTTCCCCAGTCCTCCTTTCCTCCCCAAGTCCCTGTGAAGCTCCACGTGCCTGTGTGCAGGCCTTTCACCCTGAACACTCGCACCCACGTTTGGAAGCATCCGTACCAGAGAAGGCGATGGCCATGAACACCCAGGGCAGGCTGGAGAGTGGCATGAGGCATGGATTCCCCTGTTCAAATGTGCTTAGTTCTGCCTCAAGCTGAGAGTTCAATGTCTTTGAGTGCCTGGCAGCTCATATACATACTACCCGGTACCTGTGTGACTCCCCGCAACAGGAAGTGGGGGTTGTCATGTTCATAGACCACGTGGTCTGTGCACACATGGGAAAAAGTCTGGCTCGCCACAAACCTTTACTTTGTCTGCTTGTCTTTCCCTGGTCATTAAATTAGGCAGATCCTGAAAGAAGGCATGAAAAAAGCAATCAGCATTAAAATTTGAGCAGAGGAGAACTGAATATTAAACAAGTTGACGTACATTGATAATTATTCAGCAAAATAGTTTTGCCATCCTGTTTAAGATATAATTTACTATAGCCTATGAAACTTTCTGTAATCTACTAACAGGTCGTTCATTTAGCCTATTCTTACTTTTCTCCATCCAGAATGTAATGACTCTTTTAAAAAACTTGCAGATCTTAGGCTTCTTGGTGAATGGAAATTTTATTCAAAATCATTAATATATCTCTGTCTTTGTATTGAGTTTTGTGACTCTATTTAGGTTTTTCAATAAATAAAATTACTTCACCATGAAATGACAAAAAAAAAAATCAGTTCATCTGACTTTCAGCATCTATTCAGTTTTAAATTTTGAATGAAACTGTATAGGAATAAAATATTCTTTTGAAATTTGAAATTGAATCTTATTTATTAGACTTTGAGGAAGATCAGGATATTCAGTCCTGTCCCCTCCACATATAGAATTGCATTTATTAGACTATGTGTCCTGGCATTGTCCTGATGTCACATTTTCTATGTCATTGGCCAAAGTGTTCAGTCTTACTTGTTAGTGGCTCATTATTTTTCTCTTTGTAAAATAAATTGAAAGATAAGTATGCCAGATCTTTCTGTGACATAATGCTGTAATGTTCTCCTACAAAACTTGGTATCTACAGGTTTTAAACATTTTTTTTGTTGTTGTTCAGTCACTAAGTCATGTCCAAACTTTGTGACCCCATGGACTGCAGCACCCCAGGCTACACTGTACTTCAATATCTCCCAAAGTTGCTCAAATTCATGTGCATTGTGTCAGTGATGCTATCTAACTACCTCATCCTCTGCTGTACCTTTCTCCTCCTGCCCTCAATCTTTCCCAGCATCAGAGTTTTTACAATGAGTCGGCTCTTCGCATCAGGTGGCCAAAGTATTGGAGCTTCAGCTTCAGCTTCCAGTGAATATTCACGGTTGATTCTATTAGGACTGACTGGTTTGTCCTCCTTGCAGTCCAAGGGGCTCTCAAGAGCTTTATACAGCACCACAGTTCAAAGGCATCAATTCTTCAGCATTCAGCCTTATTTATGTTCCAATTCTCACACCACACATGACAATTGGAAAAACCTTAGCTTTCATTATACAGACCTTTGTCAGCAAAGTGATGTGTCTACTTTTTAATATGCCATCTTAAGCTTCTCGGGGGCACAAGTGTTTAAGAAAATGCCTGCAAACTCAGGAGACATAAGAGATGTGGGTTTGATCCCTGGGTCAGGAAGATCCCCTGGAGGAGGGCATGGCAACCCACTCCAATATTCTTGCCTGGAAAATCTCATGAACAGAGGAGACTGGAGGGCTACGGTTCATAGGGATGCAGAGCTGGACACAACTGAAGCAACTTAGCCCACCTTCTGGTTTGTCATATCTTTTCTTCCAAGGAGCAAGCATCTTTTAATTTCATGGCTTCAGTCACCATCCATAGGGATTTTGGAGCCCAAGAAAGTAAAATCTGTCATTACTTCTATTTTTCCCCTTCTATTTGCCATGAAGTGATGGGATCAGATGCCATGATCTTAGATTTCTGAATGTTGAGTTTCAAGTCAGTTTTTTCATTCTCCTCTTTCACACTCATCAAGGGGCCCTTTAGTTCCTATTCACTTTCTCCCATTAGAGTGGTATCATCTGCATATCCAAGGTTTTTGATATTTCTGCCAGCAATCTTGATTCCAGCTTGTGATTCATCCAGCCTGGCATTTCGCATGTTATACTCTGCATATAAGTTAAATAAGAGGACTGACAATACAGCCTTGACATACTCCTTTCCCATTTTGGAACCAGTCGGTTGTTCCATGTCCAGTTCTAACTGTTGCTTCTTGACCTGCATACAGGTTTCTCAGGAAACAAGTAAGGTGGGCTGGTATTTTCATCTCCTTAAGAATTTTCCAGTTTGTTGTTATCCACACAAAGTTTTTAGTGTAGTAAATGAAACAGATGTTTTTCTGGAATTCCTTTGCTTTCTCCATGATCCCATGAATGTTGGTAATTTGATCTCTGGTTCCTCTGCCTCTTTGAAACCCAGTTTGTATATCTGGAATTTCTTGGTTTACGTACTGCTGAAAGCTAACTGAAGGATTTTAAGCATAATCTTACTGGTATGTGAAATGAGCACAATTGCGTAATAATTTGAACAATCTTTGTTATTACACTTCTTGGGACTGGAATGAATACTGACCTTTTCTAATCCTGTTCAAACACTTAGTATATGTCAATACTACAGAACTTAATGATTGAAGTTTTGTATACTGTACATGATCATGAAGTATGTATCTCTCAGTCTTCCACTTGGTTTCAACATTTTAATAGATAAATTCATTTAAAAGAACCAAAATCAAACAAACAAGTCAAAAAGGAAGTATAGACACAGTCTTCAAGACAGTGCCAGTTCTTAGAATTTAAGTTCAAAATAACTCATTAATGAGTGATGCAGGGAGGAGAGTTTATATGAGGTTGAACCATCTATTCTTCTGTCCCATATGAACTTTAAGTGACAGGCAGCTGATGTCCTGGTTTCTAATTATTTACAAGGAAGCAGGGGAGACCACAAATGCCCAGAGCAGTCTGGGGAACAGCAAGATAATGCATATATTATATGTATCAGTATATTACATTTATCACATGTTTTATATCCACCTTTTTATGCATAGTTGTGAAATTGATCACATTTGTAAATTCTTATTACCACCACTAAAATTAAGATACAAAACCATTCCACCACCCTAAAGAACTTGCTTTGCCAACCATCCCCACCTCTGCAACCCTTGAAAACTGCTGATGCCTTGGTTTCCAATTATTTGTAACTAGGCAGAAGAGACCACAAAGGCCCACAACAGCCTGGGGAGCAGCTTGATATTCTAAAATATATATGCTAATTTAATAATTACATATACATACCAGGAAATGTATATTGCCAAAATTTTATTAAAATAAGAGATTGTGATCTCATACCTCAGTTTTATATGCACTCTGGTTTTGATGCATAGCTCTGCGAAACTTTATCACATGTATAGGCTCTTGTTACCACAATTAAAATCACGACATAGAATTGTTCCATCTCTCTAAAGAAACCCTCTTGGCACACCCTCCTGAGGCCTGCAATTCTTTACAATCCAGGTCACTACTGATCTCCTTTCATCTTTGTATTTTATCCTGTTGAGACTGTTGAATAAGTAAATCACACTATGTATACAATCATAATAATCCAGTAAGTGTAATCATACACCATGCAGCCTCTGAGATTGATTGTTTTTTACTCAGCGTAACATCCTGAGATCCATCTGCTGCTGCTGCTAGGTCACTTCAGTCGTGTCCAACTCTGTGCGACCCCCATAGACGGCAGCCCACCAGGCTCCCCTTCCCTGGGATTCTCCAGGCAAGAACACTGGAGTGGGTTGCCATTTCCTTCTCCAGTGCATGAAAGTGAAAATTGAAAGTGAAGTCGCTCAGTCAAGTCCGACTCTTTGCGACCCCATGAACTGCAGCCCACCAGGCTCCTCCATCCATGGGATTTTCCAGGCAAGAGTACTGGAGTGGGGTGCCATCGCCTTCTCCATATATGCAATCTTCTCCATTGCATATATCAACAATCTTTACCTTTTAATCACTACAGACTGTCCCCAACTAAATTTAGGATAATTCAATTTAGGATTTTTGACTTTACAGTAGTGACAAAATGGTATGAATTCAGTAGAAACCATACTTGGAATATTGAAGTTTTATCTTTTCCTGGGCTAGCAACATGCAGTATTATGTTTCCTGGTGATTCTGGGCAGCAGCAGTGAGCTGAGCTCCTGGCCAGCCTCAAAATCATGAGTGTAAAAAACCAACACATTTACAGCCATTTCATACCCATATAACCATCCTGATTTTCACTTTTAGTACAGTACTCAACACATTCATAAGATTTTCATCATTTTAGTATAAAACAGACTGTGTGAGACAATTTTTTCCCAATTGTAAGCTAATGTATGTATTGGCCACATTTAAGGGAAGCTGCTGCTTCCCTGATAGCTGAGTTGGTAAAGAATTTGCTGCAAAGCAGGAAACCCTGGTTTGATTCTTGGGTTAGGAGGTTCCTCTGGAGAAGGGATAGGTTACCCACTCCAGTATTCTTGGGTTTCCCTTGTGGCTCAACTGGTTAAGAATCCACCTGCAATGCAGGAGACCTGTGTTCAATCCCTGGATTGGGAAGATGCCCTGGAGAAGGGAAAAGCTACCCAGTCCATTAGTCTGTCCTGGAGAATTCCATAGACAGTCCATAGGGTCGCAAAGAGTTGGACATGACTGAGAGACTTTCACTTTCAAGGAAAGCTAGGTTAAATATATTATTAGATGGGTTATAATTTTTAAAGTTTTAATTTATTTTTATTGAAGTATAGTTTCTGCAGTGCAGCAAAGAAAATCTGTTATACATGTATACATTTATCTCCATTCTTTTTTAGATTTCCTTCCCATATTAAGTGAACTTTTGACTTCCTATTGTTTCAACTTAAAATGACATTGCAAAATAACCCTATTGAAGTTGAGAAAGATGTATAAATAGTATTTCATTGTGTAAATGTACTACAGGATATTTACCTGTTTATTCAGTGAAGCTCACTGGTTAATTTCTAGTACTAATGTACATATTTTTGTGTGAACATAAAGTTTTCCTTCCTCAAGCATAAATACCCAGGAGTGTGAGTGCTGGGTTGTTCAGTAAGTGAATATTTAAGTTTATGTGAAACTCTTGGATTGTTTTCTAGAATGACTGGGCCATTCACCCACCAGCAATGCATGAGTGATCCAATTTCTCTGCTTCCTTGCCAGAACTCGGTATTGTCAGTAATTTTCATTTTAGCCCTTATGATAGATGTGAAGTGGTTTCTCTTTGTAATTTTAATTTGGATTTTCCTAACTTAGATAGCATATTCAAAAGCAGAGACATTACTTTGCCAACAAAGGTCCGTCTAGTCAAGGCTATGGTTTTTCCTGTGGTCATGTATGACGGATGTGAGAGTTGGACTGTGAAGAAGGCTGAGTGCTGAAGAATTGATGCTTTTGAACTGTGGTGTTGGAGAAGACTCTTGAGAGTCCCTTGGACTGCAAGGAGATCCAACCAGTCCATTCTGAAGGAGATCAGCCCTGGGATTTCTTTGGAAGGACTGATGCTGAGGCTGAAACTCCAGTACTTTGGCCACCTCATGCAAAGAGTTGACTCATTGGAAAAGACTGTGAGCTGGGAGGGATTGGGGGCAGGAGGAGAAGGGGACGACAGAGGATGAGATGGCTGGATGGCATCACTGACTCGATGGACGTGAGTCTGAGTGAACTCCGGGAGTTGGTGATGGACAGGGAGGCCTGGCGTGCTGCGATTCATGGGGTCGCAAAGAGCCGGACACGACTGAGCAACTGAACTGAACTGAATATAATTTTAGGGGTCTATTCCTAGGATTTTCTACATAGATAATCATGTTACCAGCAAATGGTGGCAGTTTTACTTTTTCTTTCAACTCTATTAGGTTGTTACATCTACTTTCTTTATTGCACTGGCTCCAACATCTAGCCCTGTACGGAAGGAGAGACGAGAATGGACACTGGTTTTGTTCTCTTTATTAGAGAAAATCATAGTCTTTTACTAGTAAGAATACCATTAGCTATTGAGGAGATTCCCCACTCTTCTTGTGTTGCTCAGAGTTTTCACCATAACTGACTACTGAATTTTTGCAAATCCTTTTTTTATGACTAGATTAATATGATGATATGATTTTTCTTTTCTACCCTGTTAACATGGTGAATTCCATCCATTGATTTTCAATATTAAAATGTCTTGCACCCTTGCACTTGCACTTTTCACTTTCATGCATTGGAGAAGGAAATGGCAACGCACTCCAGTGTTCTTGCCTGGAGAATCCCAGGGATAGAGGAGCGTAGTGGGCTGCTGTCTATGGGGTCTCACAGAGTCGGACACGACTGAAGCGACTTAGCACCAGCAGCAGCAGCAGCACCCTTGAAAGAAATTACATTTGTGCTCAGTATGTTATTCATTTTATATATCAATGAATTTTACTTGCTAAAATATTTTCAGAAATTTGTGTCTATCTTCAAGATAAAAGATATTTCCATGTAGTTTTTGGTTCTTTATGGTCTTCTGATTTGGGTATCAGGGTAATATTAGCATCATAAAATCAGTGAAGAACTATTTTCTTTATATTTTCTGCAAGAAATTGTGTACAAGTTAATGTTTGACAGAATTCTTCAGTGACACAGAGTCTGGGTTTTGGTTTTTTTTTTTTTTAATTAAAACTTCAGTTTCTTCATAGACATCATGACATCAGCTATCTCTGGCCCCTGCTCTGAGGAGAGATGAGGAGGAGCGACCGCTGGAGCCCACAGTGAGGTTTGAGGACAGACAGCAGGTGCTTCCAGAGCACTGTGCCCAGCGCAGAAGTAGGTTCCTGCATCTGAGAGCTGGGCAGCCGTGAGGTGCAGGGAGCTGTGCTGTTTGGACTCTCCAAGCCGACCTGTCAGTCTCTGCTCCATCTTCACTTCTCCACCCTTAGCTACTATCATCAAGAGGGCAGGACTGCCCCCAGGGCTCTGCTTATACCACTGTAAGTTGTAAAATGTGCTTGAGGAATTGCAGTATGTGGTAAAGTTCTCCCCTTCTTGCAGAAGCGAGAATTCAGGAAAATGCTTTATCTGTTGTCCATTCATTTCTGTTCAGAAAAGCAATGAGAAGTAACAGAGAAAGTCTGATTAGATGTTTATTCTCTCAGCTATAATGGTCTCTTTCATTCTTCTTGTGTATTTTCTCCTTCTTTCCACATCTCCTTCCCCAACTCCCTCTGTCTCCCTCCCACATTTTAGTTGTTATGTTTTTCTCAACATCCTGCTCTCAGTCAGAAAATCCCACTCCTACAGTTGCCTGCAAATAAGATTCCTCTGTGCTGAATTTTCTGGGAGCAATCAGGGAAACCCCAAACGCACGTGATATTTGTATCCATAAGATCAACACTGGTGCTAACAGTAGCATCTCCCTTTTCTTCCTCTTCAGAAAGAGTTGCTGAATCGGCCTGCTCCTAAAAGGGTTTCCCTTGTATCAGCTTCTTCCAGATCTATAGAAATGTAGTCTATACTGCCTTTTGGAAAGAAAATAGAAAAGAGTAACTACAATTTGAGACAGCCAATCAGACTTACTACCTTATTACCCACCCATCTTCCCCAGGGAGTGTCTATGTTTGCAGATGCTGCCCCTCTGTGACAGGATCAAAAATTGCTGATCCAGTAATACCTGGTAAATAGTGGTTACTCAAACATTTGTTGAATGATAAATAAATGTGTATGTTTGCATATGTGAGAATTTGAATGCAAATGTCCCAAAGAGCAATTTAAAAGTGCCCTTCCATGAATGTAAACAGTCAGGAGTTGCTTGTAGCTATTTAGAAATATTACCTTTGGAAAAGTGTGTGAGCCCCAGTAGCCCTAGTTCTCCCATAACAAATCATCACAAATTCGATGGCTCCAAAAAACAAGAATCGGTTCCCTTCAACATGGAGGGCAGAAGTCTGACAACAAGGTGTCAGCAGGAACATACTCCTTCCAAATGTTCTAGGAAAGACTGCTTCCTTGCCTCTTCTGGCTTCTGGTGGCTCCATGTGGTCCTTTGCTTGTGACTGTGTACTTCTAACATCCTCCTCCATCGAGAAGACCTCACAAGGACTTCCTGGTGAGGAAGGACACGCTTCTCACCTGTGTGTCTCTTAAAAGGATACTTGTCACTGGATTGAAGCCCCACCAGGACAATCCTGTATGATCGGATTTTGATATCCTTTGCTTAATTACATTTGAAAAGGTTCTTTGTTAAATTTAAGTTCACATTCACAGTTTCCGTGGGTTAGGATGTGAATGTATCTTTCGGGGCCGCCCTCCAACCCACTATAGGGTCCTTAATGTCTTTGAAGTGTTGTCTTGTAATTATATGAACAGTAGAAATCTCAAAACTTTCAAGTCAAATCTGAATCTGAATTACTTTATATATAGAAACAGAAAGAGAAGCAGGTTTAGGATGTAATGGAAAAGGAAAATCCCATGAGTTAACAAAGTTCTTTGAAATGCACATCATTGGGATAATTTTTCCTTTTCAGGCATGTTGGATCTGAACTCCAAATGAAGACAAATTTAGGAATGCTATGTTGGTGAAGGCTCCACTCCCACCCTAAAAGAGCAAAGGGTCTGGAGCAGCACTTGGGATGTTTTAAAAATTCCCTGGTCTTCATGCAGATCAGGAGCCCTGCTGCAGTTTACACAGAAGGATGTAAACCAAGACAGAATAGTCACCCACTGGAGAAGGCTGCCCTTTCCCAACTCACACCATCGTATTTGCTATAGCCTATCTCTGGGTCTTGTGCTGTGAAGGAGATATTTGCTAAATGAAGAGAAGAGAACTTGACCGTGCTTTGGTTTGTGGACTAAAAGGAATCTCTTCATGCCTCGTAGGAAACAGTTTGAATGAATATAAATATAAGATGGCCCTCAGTTGCAAATATTCCTGTCAAACCATCTTAAGAGGGGACCAGATCCAAGAATATTTATAATTAAATGTTAGCAATATTATCCTCTGAGATTTCACATAAGAAGTAATGTTGCTTGACCTGGGCTGTAAAGGTCGAGTACATATAAGGGTTTTAAACAAGTACTTGGGAAAAACCATTCTGACCAAAGAGGACAGCATCTGCAAAGGTTCAGATTAAGGAAAGAGCTTAATACTAGCATAAATGGTTTTATTTTAAAGTGGCTGATGTACATCTAGAGTATGTGGCAGAAAAGGGTGAATGAGAAAACTAGAAGTAACTCAGGGGAAAATTGTACATTGCCTTGTAATTCTTAATATAACATTTGATCTTTACAATTTCTGATGGTTCCTCATTATCCAAAGATGAGCAGGAAGCAAACTAATTATATGAATTATATATATATGTTATTGTTATTATATATATGTTATAGTATATATATGTTATTGTTGTTCAGTCGCTAAGTAGTGTCCAATTCTTTATGACCCCATGAACTGCAGCACGCCAGGCTCCTCTGTCCATGGGATTTCCCAGGCAAGAATACTGGAGTGGGTTGCCATTTTCTTCTCCAATACATACAGACACACATATTATATATAAATATAAATATATATATATATATACACATATATATATATATAATAAGTCTTTGGTCATATAGAAGTCAGATTCAAAGAGTTAAGAGTAAATGCAGGAAGAGAGTTAAGAGGCCCTTGCAGTTATCCAAGTGAGAGGTGCTAAATGCTTGGATTAGGGGAGCTGCAAGGAGTATAGAGATGAGGAAGTGGGTGTGGGTGCTATTTGAGAAGTAAACTGACATGACCTTGATGATTATTAAGGTCTATGTGCTTCATTAGGACTCTGGTGCCAGTTTGTCATTTGGAACATGTTTATTATATCAGCTCATGTGGAAACTAGTGGCCAAAGTTGCACACTAGTCACTCAGTCATGTCCAACTCTTTGTGATCCCATGGACTATAGCCTACCAGGCTTCTCTGCCCATGGAATTATCCAGGCAAGAATACTGGCATGGGTAGCCATTCCCTTCTCCAGGGTATCTTCCTGACCCAGGGATCGAACACAGCTCTCCTGCATTGTGGGCAGATTCTTTATCATCTGCACCATCAGAGAAGCCCAATATGATATTAAACTGGTGGGTTATTTGGAAATCTGCAAAATGAGTATAGGACCAGAAAATTGATCAGCTTCATATACCTGGAAATTACTAAATAAGAAACTCAGATTCTGGAGTTCTGTTACTTATTCATTATCACAGTTACAATATAAACTAGGGGAGAAACCAAGTTTAGTAATGAATTTCCCCTATCAATACTTCTTCCAGATATTAAAGAGATTTTTAAAAATGCAAACAGCCACATAGTAAAGAAATGACATACAGATGTCCATGTAGTGGAAAGTTTGTACTAAAGCAAAACCAGAATCTCCAATGAGTTAAATGAGACAGAATTGACTGTTCTGGTATAAAACATGCAGACTTCCATGCCAGATGTGTGAGACAGCATATCCCCATATTACATTCATGCACATAAGGAAATACTATAAAGACTAGCTCTTAGGATGTAGCAACAGTGAAGGGTAACTATTACCCAGGCATAACCATATTATTTTAGATAGGTTTGAGTACTATCTAGTTCACTTGGGATCATGGGAAAAGAGGAGGCTAGGAACTGGAATTAATGATATGGCCAATGTACTGGTGGCAGTGGAGATTAGTGATGTTTAGGAACAGTTCAGTTGGTTGACGGAGGTACAGGGACTGAAATGCCTGTTTATCTATGTCTGCATTTCCCCCTGACTACCAAAAACACTGTCATTCATTGAATTTTCCTTTTCCTCCAGACAATGGCTCTTCGTCAATGCTGGTCCCAGAGCAGCAGCAGGCACAGGTTTGGGTATGGGCTGCAGAGGGCTGAGGGGCACTGTGTGGAGGCACAGAGGTATGTGGCTGAGTCTTCAGGCTGGGATCCTCTGACGTACATAGAGCTGTAGCCCTCCTTAGTATTCAGAGTGACTCTCACTCGTCCTTGCTTCTTTTCATCCCCATTTACACTTATTACAAACAAGTTCTTGGGGCCCTTTGCAGGTTTCCATCTGTACCAGTGTAAAGCATAGAAAGAGCTGGAAGGGAAAGTGAAGGTGAAATTGGTGCTCTCTCTTTCCTGAACCCACAGCAAGGGAGGACGCTGTTCCACAGTCAAGAGGCTGCTCACTCCTGTTCAGAAAGACAAGGTCACACATAGAAACTGAATTCTCTACAGTGTTCATTGCCTTCACACATTCCCAAATATTAGAATCTTGAGGTGTCTGACTGCATTCCCCTCCTTCATCATCACCACCCAGACTGTTCAGAATGTCTTCAGCAGCCCCAGGACTTACGGCCAAGATGAAGCCACAGGATCAGCCATGAGGCTGGCAAAGTGTTCTTCTGCATTTATCCTGATCAAGTATCCTCAGGAGAGGAACGTTCTGCAGCCTAGATCTGTGAAACATGCTGCTTCAGAAAATAGGTTTCTGTACCTGGTTGCCCAACCAATCAGAGACAAGACCACATACATGTGCTAGAAACACACCAACCATTTCTGCCCTAGAATCAGTTGCCTGTGGTTCAAAGTGAGGGATCAAACACAGCTTTCTTGAGACCAACTTCACAAACACTGAGATGAGCTCACTACACAAAGAGAACTGACAACCTTTCAGAAGTGGGCTGCTTAATCATGGACTGCTACTATGCACCTTGAGAGAGTGGGATGGTAATATGTGACATGAATCCCTCTTTGGTTAAGAATCTTTGTATGTATTTTAAACAAAATTTTTAAAACTTTCAGATTCCCCAAATAGAAATGTTCACACATAATGTGCTGAATTTTCTTTTGCTTCATGTACATTATTCTAATATGAAAGTCACACAATAGAGTTAGTATTATTCCTAATTTACAAATAACAAAAACTGAAGCTCAAAGAGTTTGGGTGATTAACGCAAAGTGAAATATCAGGTAATTGGCATAGGAAGAATCGGAACACTTATCTTTCTGGTATGGAGCCTATGATGTTTGGAATCTGTCATGCCCCTATGTGATATTCTGTAAATATTTTAAATGTCAGAATAATATATTTTAAAAATAATAGGAGTCTACCTGTTGATTTTTTTCCTTTTTTAAAAAAATTTTTTCTTGATGTCAATTATTTTTAACATCTTTATTGAATTTATTATAATATTACTTCTGTTTTTTTTATGTTTTTGTTTTTTGGAGACAAGGGATATGGGATCTTAGACCCTGAGCAAGTATCAAACCAGGACAACACCCAGTCATTGGATAAGCACTTTAAAGAAAACAAAATACTGTATTAAGATAGAGAGTTACTCTTGGGATGAGGAAAGGCCTGTGCTCTAAGTAAGGTATGCAGGGAGGGCTCCACTCTGACACTTACTCTGCAACACCAGGCAAGGCATTGAACCTCTTTCACGTTCAATTTCCATTTCTGTGAATAGTCAGTAACCTTCTGCTGGGCACCAGGCTCACGGTGGTATTCAAAGTAGCATGGACCCAACCTTGATGGGTTAGGATAGGAGCTGAGTGAGAACACACCTGAAAACTGCATCACACAGCACTGCCCTAGCGTGGGCTCTCAGTCAGCTATAGGCAATGCACAGAACGCTGAGGACTGGGGAGCCAAAGTCTCAAATTGCAAAGGAGTCTATCCACAAGATAGAGCTTAATATTTTTGAGGTATATTTGGCAGTTTAAATGGTAGATTTCATGTATTTTCATAAGTAAGAACATGGTCTATCATGTTCTTACTGTTCAAGGAAAATCAGTTCCATTAGGGTGTTACATTGAGAGATTGAGATGTTGTTGTTGGAGTGAGTATACCAAGCAGTGTTTGCTGTGACTGCTTAGTTTTTTCCCCATTTTTGAGTCTTGCTCACATTCTCAGAATATTTCTATACTATATTACAAGAAAGGACAGAGCAGTAGAAACAATTTCACTTACCAGAAGAAGAGGGGAAAAAAAACCAAACCCTTTTTGCAATAATTCTGAGCTTCCTTTCCAAGGTAGCCTATTACTTGCCAGTCAAAATCATCGCATGCAAGATGTTACAAGAAAACATGAAGATACTTTTTAGCCAACTCAATATTTGTCATTTGAACTCAATTATTTTCACATCTGGTAAAGTGAAGTGAAGTCGCTCAGTTGTGTCCGACTCTTTGTGACCCCATGGACTGTAGCCTACTAGGCTCCTCCATCCATGGGATTTTCTAGGCACGAGTACTGGAATGGGTTGCCATTTCCTTCTCCAGGGGATCTTCCCAACTCAGGAATTGAACCCTGGTCTTCCACATTGCAGGCAGACGCTTTAACCTCTGAGCTACGAAGGAAGCCTCACATCTGGTAGGCAAAAATTAAAAACCAGCCAGTTGTCCCGAATATTCTCTCTCCTATTATTTCTGCATTGAGACGTTTACTGACTTTGGTTCAACAATGGCAGCCCCAACTGTGACTAGCATGCATGCGTACATGCTTACTCGCTCAGTCTTTGAAACCCTTTGGACTGTAGCCAGCCGGGGTCCTCAGTCCGTGGGATTCTCCAGGCGCATAATAGTGATTAGGCTTCCCCTCAATTTGATCCATGATCACTAGAGGGCGGCAAAGAGCCCAGGGTAAGCATCACAAAATATTTAGCAGGACACCAGCTGGCAGTGGTTCTGCTATCATTCTTGCTATGCAGTCGCTGGAGCCTGATTCTCTGGGAATGCAAATAGTAACATTAAGATAAAGCATTCACAAAGGTGTGACATTTGAGTTTTCAGAGGTGCACCATGTAAATGTTTTGAGGGATAGCATCACAGCAGAGAGGGCACAGGCAAGGGGCACAGGTCTTGATATACAATATGCTTGGAGTGTTAAAGGAGTACTATCTCATCTTTTCCTCTAGCCTCTTGTTTTTCCAGGCACACTACAACTAACAAACTTGCTAAAGCATTTAGCACTATTAACTGGCTAGTGGACGATTTCCTCATCTACTGATCCTGGGGCAATTTGTACTTAGATTTGGCATCTTCTTTCCTAGTTGCCTCTAGGTTCCAGTTTAGACTTGTAATGTCACCATCACTGAGACATCCAGCCACCTGTCTTAGATCCAAGTCCTTCTCCATACCCAAATCTTTCTCTTAAGAAGTCCTGTAAATGGTACACTCTGGAAGACAATAAAAGTTTGAGACACTTCTCAGAGGAAAATTATGTCTCATTTCTCAAAGATTAAAAAAAATTGAAATAGTAAAACCTGTCTCTTACAGTTTTTATACTTAGATAATGGCTGGGAGGGATTGGGGGCAGGAGGATGAGATGGCTGGATGGCATCACCGACTCAATGGACATGAGTTTGAGTGAACTCTGGGAGTTGGTGATGGACAGGGAGGACTGGCGTGCTGCGATTCATGGGGTCGCAAAGAGTAGGACACAACTGAGTGACTGAACTGAACTGAACTGAATGGATCAGAAATGCATCCTATAGTACCTGATATATAGTAAGTTCAATAAATATTAACTTTGTTTATTTTCTCCTGCCTTTCCTTCATTGTCCAGGTCTGTGACCTGCTTCACCCCCACCCTCCACGCACATCAGTTCAGTGATGAATTCTAAGACATTTACTTAATCACTTGCTTTCCTGGAGACAGTCATTATTTTTCCATATCCTTTTGGTGTCATATCCAGCTAGCTACATTGATACACTCAGGGTGCTTAAAGGACACAGATGGTTTGATTTTGGTTTCCCTAAAAATAGCATATTCAAAAGCAGAGACATTGCCAACAAAGGTCCGTCTAGTCAAGGCTATGGTTTTTCCAGTGGTCATGTATGGATGTGGGAGTTGGACTGTGAAAAAAGCGGAGCGCCAAAGAGTTGATGCTTTTGAACTGTGGTGTTGGAGAAGAATCTTGAGAGTCCCTTGGACTGTGAGGAGATCCAACCAGTCCATTCTAAAGGAGATCAGTCCTGGGTGTTCTTTGGAAGGAATGATGCTAAAGCTGAAACTCCAGTACTTTGGCCACCTCATGCGAAGAGCTGACTCATTAGAAAAGACTCTGATGCTTGGAGGGATTGGGGGCAGGAGGAGAAGGGAATGACTGCCGGGGTCCAGCCCTGGTGGATCCAGGGAATTCGAAGGGGAGATGGCATCAGCGATCAGGAGACAATAGCTTAATTAAGTGTTAATTAGAGATATAAAGAGTGGTTAAATAGGGATAGCTCAGTGAAAAAATTCAGTGGAGAAAAGAGGCTGAATAACTTGATTTACGTGGAAAACCAATAAAACTCCAAGACAAGGAGTTTGCACCACCCACGTAGGCCGCAGGCATCCTCCCGTTCTCCCGAAGGAGAGGAGACACTAAGGCCTCGCCAGTCAGATCTTAAAAGTCCAGGCAAAATTAGTAGGCTTGGCGAGCCTCCACTCTCCAGATGGGAATTCAGCCAGAAGGTGAGAGAAAGAACGATTTGGGGAGACCAAGCTTTGGTGAGCAAGGTCCATAGCTTTATTTTCAACAGGGGCTTTTATACCCTAAGTTGCACATAGAGAATAATAGGGGATATGAAATCATGCAAAGTCAGCAGTCTTTGATCCTTATCGAAACCAGGGTTTCTTTTCTGCAAACTTAACGTATACAAATGGTTTAGGTGATTCACATCATCTTCTGGCCAGAAGGCCTGTTAACATTTTATGACTCTGACAAAGGTTTGTCAACCATAAGACTTATTTTCTCTAAGAGTAATTATTTTAAAGTTTGGCGCCATCCTCCGAAGGTGTTAGATAAAGTTGCATGCCTATAGGGCAAAGGTGCAGTGGGTTTACAACAAAGGAAAGAATTTATTACCTTAAGGGTCTAAAGTTGTTAACACCAAGGCCACTACTTATTTTTTCTACATACCAACTATATTAACTGATACACTTCCAAGGATACAATACAGGAGCAGCAACTTGGGAAACCAAGGAAACTTGGCAGCAAGCATTGGCTCAACAATGAAATCTTCTACTAGTTCTATTCTGACAATTTCTAACTCTCCAAGAGGCTCTATACTATTCGAATATCTTAAGCTTCCCATGCCTGTGCCTCTCGCAGTTGGGAGACTGTAAACAATCGTATGCATAGCTGTAGGAGTCTGGGTAAGCCTGTCAGGCAAGTTAGAGAGCCATCTGAGGGGTTTGGATTGAAACACTCCTATTATGCCCAGGAGGCTAATTAACTAGAGCTCTAAGTTGATTTCCTTCAGAGAAAAGGTTGTTGGGGATAGCCCCCCATTAATGTCAGAGGAGTTGGTGAAAGTCATGAAACAGTAAAACAGACAGACTCTGGTTTTGGGGTAGATGCTCAGGCAGGCCCAGAGGGACACCCCTCGAGTTCTGGCTTGCCTTGCCCACCAGAACTCTCCCACATAACCTTGTTATGGGTGGGGACTCCCATGCTGGCTCCCAGCAGATGACAGAGGATGAGATGGCTGGATGGCATCACCAACTCGATGGACGTGAGTTTGAGTGAACTCTGGGAGTTGGTGATGGGCAGGGAGGCCTGGCGTGCTACAATTCATGGGGTCGCAAAGAGTCAGACATGACTGAGTGACTGAACTGAACTGAACTGAAAAATAGTGAAATCAAGGACATATTGCATGTTTACTAGCTGTTGGATATAATATTTCTGATTTGGATCTCTAAGATATCCCCATACTTATTAACTATTTTCTCTCCTTATTGATTTATGAGCTTTTACTATATCCTGCATTTGAGTCCTTACTCAGGACTGTGTATTGCATATATAGCCTTCCAGTGAGCATTGACTTTCCACTTTATTAGCAGTGATTTCTAACAAACAAAAGCAATTTAAGAATATAGTTTCATGCTCATAAGAAGCGCCCTTGAAACTTACTTGTTTTCTTTAGAAACTTTAGAAATGCTTACCTTTTGTGACTGCTGTTGCTTGTAATGAGAAGTCAGGTATCATTCTTAATGACGTTTTCCAGAATAAAACATATCAATTTCCCTCAGTATTAGCAAGATTTTTTTCCACTAAAATAGACCCTTGGATTTGTCTTCAAACCTCTGCAAACTTCTACCAAAACTACAGTGGTGGACTTGCATAATTCCTTATTTATCTTTATGACTTTCCACATAGCATTGCTCCTGAATAAAGAGCTTGTTTTATAGAAAGTCAAGTACAACAGTGAGTGGAGGTTCTTGCTATGACCAAAGAGATTATGGAATGGATCCATGTAATTCTCCAGGGCAGAATACTGGTGTGGGTGGCCGTTCCTTTCTCCGGGAGATCTTCCCAACCCGGGGATTGAACCCAGGTCTCCCACATTGCAGGTGGATTCTTTACCAGCTGAGCCACAATGGAAGCCCGAGAATACTGGAGTGGGTAGACTCTCCCTTCTTCAACGGCTCTTCCCAACCCAGGAATCAAACTGGGCTTTCCTGCACTGTAGGCAGATTTTTTTAGCAACTGAGCTATCACGGAAGCCCGGATAACGGACGAGTTAGTTATAAATGCCATTTACAATCATGTGGTCATTTGCAGTAACAGAAACTATAATAGTTATGAAGTTATTTATATTTTACATGAATATGTTTATGTACACATTAGCTATTTTTTACTTTCCCTCTCCTGTTTGCCTGCCTGTGGTAATAGAAAATGTGCTAATACAAGCTAATCTTATATCTTACATTTTGTCTCAGTAGTTAAGATACAGGATTCAGTGGGAGAACATCACCCATAAATGGGTAGATGAACTTGGTATTCTCTTTGAAGGAGAGAGTTTGTTTTGTTTGAATGAAGAATAATTGCATCATATTAACAAGAAACACAGTTTCCCTGTAGTCCTTATTAAAAGTTGTGTTGTTCAAAGAGGTACTGATGAATGCCTAGTTAAGAAGAAGGGAAGTTAACTAGTTAAGCTATTATGGTAGCTTAGTACTGTCTTAGCTTAACTATCTGGAAATCTATTTCCCAGAATTTGCTTCCATCTATTGTTCTGGGTTGGGGTTGGCCACAAAACAAATTTGTGTAAGATTTGGAAGGTACTTGTGATGAAGTAGCCATATTTTCATGTTCTTCAGGTTGGTGCAGGGCCCCTGGGACTATGGCAACTCATAATGTTGCTGCTTCTCTGATACTTCAACTTCTTGTAGACTCAGGGCCTCTCAAACTCCCACCAGATCTCTTACTCATTTTCTCTTTATATTAGACCAAGTATGCATATAGCATGATGGAAAATGACATCCGCTTCTCCTGAAGGTCACCCACTACTGTGGAACTGAAGGAGGTAAGATACAGACAAGTTTTAGAGTGTCTTGTGGGTTCCATTGTCCTCATATATTTCCATACATGTCACAGTTTGTGCATGCTTTTGTCCACATCCAACTTTCCTTCACAAATATTACTCTAGTTGACTTACAGTGAATTAAACTCAACACCAAATACAACAGTTTTTATGAACTCTTCCACCAGCTTTAGCTATTTCCTATGTTCTAATCCTTATAAATAATCTCTTACTCTACATCACTGGTGGCTCTCCTTCTCTGATTGTACCCCAACACAAAGTCTGAGGGGAAAGGACTAAGAAAATGATTTTCATGACAATTTCAGTTCCTAGACCCAGATATGTGATGTGAGCCTCTTTAAGTAAAACTGCTATTCTATGTATTATGGGGCAAGTTTTCAAATTTAGACAACTTTACACATGTTCTGTGTGTTTGATTTAAAGTCAAACATTTAGGAGGAGAATGTATCAGTAGAAAATTACCCTGGACATCTGCTTCCAAATGACATGCAAGGAGCTTTCTTTTAGTATTAAATCTTCTGATCCAGACCACATAGGAAACAACCACAGGACTACCATTTCTTGTCTGGGGTCTGCAGGTGTGTATTTCAGCTGGGGTCCCATAGCAGGTTCTCTCTTATTCACTCTTATTAAGCTCTGGGGGTTCTCTTATTAAGCTCTGGGCATTTTGTTCAGCTTTTCCTATTACCTCAAGCACTGTGAGTTCCCAGAGAGCGCAGAAGTACTTTGCAGAGTCTTCCAGCTGTAAGTCTGAAATGGTGAGGCTGATGGCTTTATGTGATTTCTGAAAATTTATGGAGTAGCGGCCATCCCTTGCATTCAGGCTGTAAGAACCCTCACCAATAAGGAAAGTCATCTCTCCACTGGCAAGCAGCTTGTACCAAAAAATGTTGTAACTGCTTCAGCTTGTTTCATAGCGACAGTTCAGGGTGACTGCCTCCCAGCTTTGCTGGATATCTGGCTGGTCTTGAGTAACTTTCTGGACCACACCAGATCCTGTGGAAAAAAATCAGAGAACAGAGATGAAGCAGTGAATAAAATAGTGTAAGAATTAGACTCATTTAGGACTCTAAAATAAAAACCAAACTGAAATCATAAGACGCTTGCTTTTCCCCAGTCCTCCTTTCCTCCCCAAGTCCCTGTGTGCACACCACGCACCTGTGTGCAGTCCTTTCACCCTGAACACTCACACCCACGTTTGGAAGCATCCCTACCAGAGAAGGTGAAGGCCAGGAACACCCAGAGCAGACTGGAGAGCGGCATGAGGCATGGAATCCCCTGCTCAAATGTGCTGAGTTCTGCCTCAAGCTGAGAGTTCAGTGTCTCTGTATGCCTGGCAGCACATATACATAGTACCTGGTTCCTGTGTGACTCCTTCAAATAGGAAGTGGGGTTTGTCATGTTCAAGGTAACGTCATCTGTGCACAGATGGGAAAAATAGTCTGATTCACCACAAACCCTTACTTTGTCTATTTTTCTTTCACTGGTGATTAAGTTAGACTGAGCTTTAAAGAGGGCTTCATAAAAGTAGTTATTAGTCAGAATTTGAGCTGAGGGGTATCATAGAACAAATAAATTGATAATCATTGATAAATATTTAGTGGAATAATTCTGCCATCCCATCGAAAGTAGGATTTGTTTTTTAACTTTTTATTGGAGTTTAGTTGATTTACAATGTTGTGTTACAGAAAATGAAATGTCCATCAGCAGAGGAATGGATAAACATGTGGTACATATGTGCAATGAAATTGTTGCTGTTCTTTAGTTGCTAAGTCCTGTCCGACTCTGTAGTCCGTTATGCTCCTTTCTCCATGGGATGTCTTAGGCAAAAATGCTAGAGTGGGATGCCATTTCCTTCTCCAGGGGATATACCTGACCCAGGGATCAAACCCACATCTCCTGCTTGGCAGGCAGATTCTTTACCAAGGAGCTTCTGGGAAAAGCCAATGAAATCACTCAACCATGAACAAGAACAAAATAATGGCACCTGCAACAACATGAACAAACCTAAAATAAGACTTAGTATAAGCTGTGGACCCTTCTTGTAATCTGCTTACTTACTAGTCACTCATTTAGCCTATACTTACATTTCTTCATCCAAAATCTAAATACTCTATTTAAAAACTCACAGATTTTTGGCCTTCTTGAAGAAAGGCAACTTATTCAAAATTTTTAATGAATTTTTTTCTGGGTTTTAGAA
This sequence comes from Bubalus bubalis, assembly GCF_019923935.1. NCBI lineage: Eukaryota > Metazoa > Chordata > Mammalia > Artiodactyla > Bovidae > Bubalus > Bubalus bubalis. The sequence continues at coordinate 78,930,089 of NC_059167.1, forward strand.
TTTTAAAATATTATTAAAATACAAATGATAATCTGATACCTCAGCTTTATATGCACTCCTTTTTTATGCATAACTCTATGAAATTTTTTCACAGGTATAGGTTTTTGTGCCACCACTAAAATCATGTACAGAATTTTTCCATCTCTCTAAAGATAACCATTTTCACACCCTCCCCATCCCTGCAACTGTTGACAACCCCTAGCAGATATGGATCTTTTCATCTCTATATATTGTCTTTTTGAGAATTCTATGTAAGTAAACTTATACTTTATGTATGCAGTCATAATAATATCTTAAGTGTAATCATCCACTATGTAGTCTTCTGAGACTGACTTTTTCACTCAGCATTGAGATCCATCTTGGCTATTCAGTTCAGTTCAGTTCAGTCACTCAGTCGTGTCTGACTCTTTGTGACCCCATGAATTGCAGCACACCAGGCCTCCCAGTCCATCACCAACTCCCGGAGTTTACTTAAACTCACGTCCATCGAGTCGGTGATGCCATCCAGCCATCTCATCCTCTGTCGTCCCCTTCTCCTCCCTAATCCCTCGCAGCATCAGAGTCTTTTCCAATAAGTCAACTCTTCGCATGAGGTGGTCAAAGTACTGGAGTTTCAGCTTTAGCATCATTCCTTCCAAAGAACACCCAGGACTGATCTCCTTTAGGATGGACTGGTTGGATCTCCTCGAAGTTCAAGGGACTCTCAAGAGTCTTCTCCAATACCACAGTTCAAAAGCATCAATTCTTCAGTGCTCAGCTTTCTTCACAGTCCAACTCTCACATCCATATATGACCACTGGAAAAGTCTTGGCTATTAACATGTATCAATAGTCTGTTTCTTTTAATCACAACAGACTGTCTTCAATTTATGATGAATCAACTTTTGATTTTTGACTTTCTGGTGTGGAGAAAGCTATGTATGACTTCACTAGAAATCATACTTCAAATTTTGAATTTTAATCTTTCTCTTTGCTAGCAACATGCTGTCTTACATTTTCTGATGATTCTTGGTAGCAACAGTGAGCTGAGCTCTCAGTCAGGCCCAGGAACAGGAGGTAAACAACTGATCCACTTACAGCCATTCTGTACCCGTACAACCGTTACGTGTTTCACTTTCAGTATAATACCTTTAAGGTAGGCCAGGCGAGGCTCTGACTCACAGTAGGGTAAGTATATTAAATGCATTTTCCACTTACTAGTATTTTCAACTGAAAATGGTTTATTGAGATTTAACTCTATTGCAAGTTGAAATAGATCTATAAATTATATTTTATTGTATGGGTGTACCACGATGGCATAATTAGCTATTCATACAACAAAGAACATTTGGCAGACTTCCAGTCTCTGCCATCACAAATATAGCTGTCGTGGATATGCATGTAATTTTTGTGTGAGTATCTGTTGCTGTTCAGTCGCTCAGTCAGTCTGACTCTGCGGCCCATGGACGGCACCACACTAGTCCATGGGGTCGCAGAGATAGTGAAGGCTCTCTGTCTTTCACTATCTCTCGGAATTTGTTCAAACTCATGTCCATTGCATCAATGATGCCATCCAACCATCTCATCCACTGTCACCCATTCTCCACCTGCCCTCAATCTTACCAGCATCAGGGTCTTTTCTAATGAGTTGGCTCTTCACATCAGATGGCCAATGTATTAGAGCATCAGCTTCAGAATCAGTCCTTGCAATAAATACTCAGGGTTGATTTTCTTTGGTATTGACTGGTTTGATCTCATTACTATCTCATTAGCACATATATGCAAAAGTCGTTCAATTTTTAGTGCAATATCTTTCCAGTGTTAATTTTATCACAGAATTTTACTTTGCCACCCTTTCCATCTGTTCATGCCATTCTTCTTTATTTCAGTTTTTCCTCTACTTTTAGATTTTTTCTTGTTTTACAGTTATCATGTATTTATTACATGGATGATGCAGTTTTCTAAACTTTCGTTCTAATTACTGAAGTGAATTATTTTCAGAAGTTTTCACCCCCTCTTTTTGCCCAGGATACTTTCTTTTCTTTGTGCTGTATTGTGTATATACTTGTTATTAGTTAATTTGAAAATCACTTAGTGTGTTGCCAGTTTTATGCAATTCTGGTGTAACGAATGAGTTAGATACTCTTCTAACTTTAGATTCAGTCCTTCAGATGTGCAAACAGGTAGAATTTGTGAAACATTAGGATCCTCAGTATGCTCTGCCAACAATCTCTTCATGATTCAATTTATTAATATATTAGTTGTAGGGAAATAAAGTTAAAATACACAATGTGCCAATGGAGCTCCAAGTTATTAACTCCTACTATTTTTCTTGTAAGATCATCTAATGGTAAATCTCTACTGATAGAGGGTTCCCAGCTGGCGCTATGGTAAAGAACCTGCCTGCCAATGCAGGAGACATAAAAGATGCGGATTCAATCACTGGGTCAGGAAGATCCCCTGGAGGAGGGCACAACAACCCACTCCAGTATTCTTGCCTGGAGAATTCCATGGACAGAGGAGCCTGGTGAGCTACAGTCCATAGGTTAACTGAAGTGACTTAGCAGGAACTAGTGGTAGAACTAACTACAGTTCTGTTAAAAAGTACTCATTAATTCTGTAATTTATAAAGATGATTTCAGTAGAATGTTTTAAAGCAAGACATATTTGGTACAAATATAGCACATGAATTTTTTTAATTGGTAGGGACTATTTCTGAATGGGGATAAAAAACAGGAAGAAGAAAAGGCTTTCTGCCAAGCACTGTCTCTCCTATGGACACAGCATTGCTGAAATATCATATGGACCTTTAACACCTTTGTTGGCTTATAGTTATGGAAAATGGATTGATTGAGAGTACCAGTTGATATTTAAATGACTTTTTAATATAGTTAAATGCAATTCTAATTTTTCAAAATATCTGGTATCAACTACCTTATGACAAACACAAAGTATTAAGACTTTTAATGGAAAAAGGATTTGTATAGGAATAAACTGAAGATTCATAGGAAGAGCTCAGCAAAATACTGGGGGACATATTTCACTAATAATGATAGGGGAAAAAGAGTAAGGAGAGGAGGGAAGGAAAAAGAGTGTGGGAAGAAGGAAAAGAAAGGCAAATAGAAGGAAAGGATTAATGAATTTATGAATAAATATTTTCAAATATATCCCTGTCTTCATTATGACATTTATGTGATGTTCTTTGACTCTCTCTACTATTTTCGTAGAAGATCCAACTTACCCTTTCAATATTTTATTGCATCCCTAGCAATTACTAGTAACATCAGTCCTGAATAGTTCTTTACTCAATAAATGTTTATTGAACACCTACTATTTGTTGAGTACTGGGATGATTGCTGAGAATATTTCAATAAACAAAAGGAACGAAAAGATATGTTTCAGGAAAAGTGAAGTGAGAATAAAGAAAGTGAGCTCAAAGGCTGTGAAGAGGAGGAAATGAGTGAAAAAGTGACTGGAGGGATGTGCCAGCTTTTGGAATGCGGCGCAGCACCTCTCATTGCATTTCCCAAGATTGAGTACAAGTATCCATTCCTCATCTCTAACTCACGAATCAAAGCAATTTCCAAAGCATGATAAACACAGCAATTAACATTTAGGTACACATCCTATGCAGCAGGATAGATTTCTCAGTCTTTTTGATGATCAGAGAATATTATGTTAGTGATGCCACTCAGATCAAGGACCGGAATGGCTCTCTCTTTCTCTGTCTTGTGCTCTAATTTCCTCTATATCTTTTCTCTTGGGGGAAAATGTGTGGCTAATAAAGAGCTACTGCTACTGCTAAGTCACTTCAGTCGTGTCCGACTCTGTGTGACCCCATAGACGGCAGCCCACCAGGCTCCCCCGTCCCTGGGATTCCCCAGGCAAGAACACTGGAGTGGGTTGCCATTTCCTTCTCCAATGCATGACAGTGAAAAATGAAAGGGAAGTTGCTCAGTCCCCATGGAAAGAGCTAAAGATGCTAAAGATGCTTCAAAATCTTGCTATAATCGGTAATAAATATTTCTACTATCATTTGAATATTTAGGGGACTATGATATCTCTTTGCAGCATTAGGGATTCTTGCTTTTCTTGAGTAACAACATATACTTTCTATTCTAATACTTGACATTTGCCCTAAAATAAGTCACCTTCTGTGATTGGTATTGTGATTCACTCCAATGTCTTTCCAGGTGATTCATTATTGGGGGGGGCTTTCTTCTTACTATTGCTTCCAGAAAGGCCAGATTGAACTACACAGGCTGAGATTTTGGACCTTGACATTCTTAGATTTAAAAATAAATTCAAAAATAAATAAATAAATAAATAAAAATAAATTCAACAGTTGGGCTAACACATACTAATACTGAACATAGGAAACTTTTAAAATCTCTTTAAAGCTTAGCTTTGCCAGCTGAGCTACCAGTGATGCAAACTTCACCTTCCTCCTGTTAGCTGAAGTATAATTGTTTATACCACATGAATGGCAAGTTGTCACTTTCTCAAAAAATTTTTAAATGCACCTTGTTTTGTAAATAACCATTCTAGTTTCAGAAATTACATTATAATAGAGATGTCCCTGTAGATACAAAAGTGAATTACAAAGATATATAAAGACAACACTCTTCATGATACCAAAATAATAGAAACAAATATTTATTAATAGAAAGGCAATTAGAATGTTTCAGAGTACTACATGGGATTATAAAGAACTAATTGGACTGCTTCCCAGGTGGCACAGTGGTAAAGAATCTGCCGTGTAATGCAGGAGATAGAAAAGACCAGGTTTGATCCCTGGGTCAGGAAGATCCATGTTGAAGGAAATGGCGACCCACTCCAGTATTCTTGCCTGAAAAATCCCTTGGATAGAGGAACCTGGCAGGCTACAATCCATGGGGCTGCAAAGAGTTGGACACCACTGAGCATGCACAAACTGATTTTTTCCTGTAGGGTAATTTCCAACACACTTTTTATTAACTGAAAGTCAAAAGGGAAGTTGGAAAAAATTCAAATAAATCCAACTTGCCTGTCAAATTGTGTCCATATGCATATGCATGTAAGTGTAAATGTGTATGTAATTGCATAAAATGGAGAAGACAATGGCACCCCACTCCAGTACTCTTGCCTGGAAAATTCCATGGACGGAGGAGCCTGGTAGGCTGCAGTCCATGGGGTCGCGAAGAGTCGGACACGACTGAGCGACTTGACTTTCACTTTTCACTTTCATGCATTGGAGAAGGAAATGGCACCCCACTCCAGTGTTCTTGCCTGGAGAATCCCAGGGACAGGGGAATCTAGTGGGCTTCCGTCTATGGGGTCACGCAGAGTCGAACATGACTGAAGTGACACAGCAGCAGCAGCAGCATATGCAAATATAGAGATAATTGAAATAAACAGACTGGCACGCTAGCTTTAATTATCAGATTTGGTTTTCTCAGAGGAAGGTGGGAACTAGGCTGGAATGATGATACAGCTGTGGGCTTTTTCTTTTGTTCTGCCTGAGTTTTTTATGATGAGATAGTTCTGTGTGTTGTTTAGAGAATATAAAAAACCATGAAAACTCCATATAGAGGTAAAACTTCCAGATAAATTAAAACTAAATTAATATTCACTTAATTTTTGTTTCTTCCTAAAACAGCTTCTTCCTGACAAATATGCATGTTTGAGACTAGCAACAAAAAACATTTGGGATTTTTCTTAGAAAAAGTAATTTATTTATGCTAAGTGGAACAACTGTAAAATTTCAGAGTCTGGACTTGCCCTGAGTCCACATGAAAGAAACCTTTGGAACAAGGAGAACTATTTGTATTTTTCTCACTTTTAGGTTGAGACTAACACACTGGAACCAACATTTTATTGACACGAGAAAGAACCATGAAAAATTGCTAATGCTTCTCACTTTATTTCTAGGATTCTTAGTAGCCCCATCACCCCACTCCAGTACTCTTGCCTGGAAAATCCCATGGACGGAGGAGCCTGGTAGGCTGCAGTCCATGGGGTTGCGAAGAGTCGGACAGACTGAGCGACTTGACTTTCACTTTTCACTTTCATGCATTGGAGAAGGAAATGGCAACCCACTCCAGTGTTCTTGCCTGGAGAATCCCAGGGACGGGGGAGCCTGGTGGGCTGCTGTCTCTGGGGTCGCACAGAGTCAGACACGACTAAAGTGACTTAGCAGCAGCGGCAGTAGCCCCATAATTCTTCTCAGCTACATCAATTAATGCGGCGCTTCTTCCTTGTCCTTTTCTTTTCTTTATGCATCTTCTCCCCTTTTCCTTCCCTTCATTTTCCTCATCTCTTACTGCTTTCTGACTCTCCTTCAACTCTAGATTTGCTCTCGTGACTGCTCCCCCAACTCTGCCCCCCCATCTTCCCACCAGAGATACTGCACAGGTGCAGCCCCATCTGTCCCAGTGTGCCTCTCTCAGGACGCAGTAGTACACAGCGGTGTCTCTCAGGGTGACCTGGGACAGGATCAAGGTGCTGGACTTTCTGTCTGAAGCTATGGTCAGAGAGGCCGTGCTGCTGTCCACTGTGTCTCGAAAGCCATGAATGACATACTGTGGACTCTGATTGGGATTTTGCCGATACCAATGTATATAGTCATTTCCACCAATGGTAGAGTGGTTACAAGGCAGGTTTACATCTTTTCCTTCAACACAATCCATGGAGCTGGGCTGGGTGGTCTTAGCATCAATCACAGTCCCTATGGGTTAAGAAATTAAATTAGCTGTAGAGCACATTTCAGTGTAATTCTATGGATTAAAGGCATAACCCTTCTATAACTGTCTGGCCCTGGTACCTGCTCCAGTGTTTCTGTTTATGTCCTGCAAAAATATTATTGGTGTTCATTATTGGATTGTAAGGAGATCAAACCAGTCAATCCTAAAGGAAATCAAATATGAATATCATTGGAAGGACCGGTGCTGAGACTGAAGCTCCAATACTTTGTACACTTGCTGAGAAGACCTGATTCATTTGAAAATACCCTGAATTCTGGGAAAGACTGAAGGCAAAAGGAAAAGGGGGCATCAGAGGATGAGATGGTTAAACAGTATCACCGTCTCAATAGAGATGAACTTGAGCATACTCCAGGAGATAGTAGAGGACAGAGGAGCCTGGCATACTGACATCCATTTGGTCATAAAAAGTTGGATACAACTTAGCAACTGGACAACAACAAAATTATAGAGACCAAAGATACATGGCAAGAATCACAGATTCCACAGGCTTTGTTCCATGGGTCCTTGGCTTAATAAGCCCAGAGAATTCTTACAACCTGCTTACTGCTAAGGACTCTTCTGGTATCGTGGCTATGATTTAAACTGTAATGTAGAAGACTGGCCTCTTTAGCAAATGCACAGATCATTTCTCAGTCCCATCACTATAATGCTGAATAAAGCACAGAGAGAATAGTAGAGAGTAAGTGACTCTTTGTGGCCCTTTGCCCTCAAAGTCATCCCCTGTAGACACAGAACACTTACCCAAGGTCAGAAATACAGTTACTCCAGTCACCAGCCTCATACTTCAAGGGCAAGCTAGGACCACGGGCTCAGAGCTCAGGCTTGTGTCTGATCCTTGGCTTGAGGAGGTTCCAAGGAACAGAGGCAACAGCTGTTAGTAAAAACTTGCAACCAGTGCAGATACTACAATGTTGTTGCCAGGACCTTCTCAGCCAATGATCAAGCAGTTCCTTATCTATGTCTTCCTCCCCAGTTTTAGTCATGTCCCCCAAAGATGGTGAAATCATCTATGAAGTTTAATGTCTGGCTCAAGAAAAGGAACACCGATCACATTGATGTGTCTATGCACAACCATTGGTCTTTCATTTGTTTCTTAAGAAACTGGCTGATGCTCCATGAAGCTTGAGGAACACAATGTTTAATCCCAGAAAATTGTACTGAGCTCTGTGTTGTGATGAAAATGATGAAAATTTCCATCCACATTCCAGAAAATGTATGGGAGAATCAAAAGTAGGCAGTGATGTGCTCTAGGAGACAGGAAAAATTAATAACATTGAGACAAAAAGCTACACATCCTAGAACTCGCAGCTCTTGTGAGGGTTCTTGAAATCATGCATGCCTTCCTACGTAAATAGACATCTTCCATGCGTCTGTCTTAATATACCAACTGATTGACATAGATAGTGTTCACCTCATCCTCCTCGAACAGTGGTTCTTCAATCCTCATATTTCCTATGTGATACTTGTGGGTGTTGTGCAACAAGAATGTTAAGGCAAAGGAATAGAAAAAAAAGCAAACAAATGGGGGTGGGGTGGAGGTCGGTATAAGGGGTAGAAAAAGTCTGAGGATGGGGAAAAGAGTGTAAAATAGAAAATGGAAGGGATAATCAGAGCAGGGAAATGGGAAAGCAGTGTTGGGAGGTACATGGAAAGGGCTTAGGCTATTGGGTTAAGATCCCCTGAATCCTTGACCACACACATTTAACAAGGGAAAATAAAGCTCAAGTTGTCTAAAGAAGGTGAAAGCGTGTCATTTTTCCTTTTTTGTCGTGCACAACAATGGGAAACAAATTTCCCTTCCCTTCTCCCAGTAACAGTTCTCACATGAAGCAGCCCCCTCTTGTGACTGAATAAAAGAACTGCAGAGATAAATCCAGACCAAAGTCAGCAAGCAACTATTTGTAAAGCTCCATCTATACAGCTCAACTCCAGAAAAATAAATGACCCAATCAAAAAATGGGCCAAAGAACTAAATAGACATTTCTCCAAAGAAGACATACAGATGGCTAACAAACACATGAAAAGATGCTCAACATCACTCATTATCAGAGAAATGCAAATCAAAACCACTATGAGGTACCATTTCACACCAGTCAGAATGGTGTGGAGATTCCTTAAAAAACTGGAAGTAGAACTGCCTTATGATCCAGCAATCCCACTGCTGGGCATACACACTGAGGAAACCAGAAGGGAAAGAGACACGAGTACCCCAATGTTCATCGCAGCACTGTTTATAATAGCCAGGACATGGAAGCAACCTAGATGTCCATCAGCAGATGAATGGATAAGAAAGCTGTGGTACATATACACAATGGAGTACTACTCAGCCATTAAAAAGAATACATTTGAATCAGTTCTAATGAGGTGGATGAAACTGGAGCCTATTATACAGAGTGAAGTAAGCCAGAAAGAAAAACACCAATACAGTATACTAACGCATATATATGGAATTTAGAAAGATGGTAACAATAACCCTGTGTACGAGACAGCAAAAGAGACACTGATGTATAGAACAGTCTTATGGACTCTGTGAGAGAGGGAGAGGGTGGGAAGATTTGGGAGAATGGCATTGAAACATGTAAAATATCATGTATGAAACGAGTTGCCAGTCCAGGTTCGATGCACGATACTGGATGCTTGGGGCTGGTGCACTGGGATGACCCAGAGGGATGGAATGGGCAGGGAGGAGGGAGGAGGGTTCAGGATGGGGAACACATGTATACCTGTGGCAGATTCATTTTGATATTTGGCAAAACTAATACAATTATGTAAAGTTTAAAAATAAAATTAAATTAAAAAAATAAAATAAAATTGGAACGATACAGAGAAGATTAGCATGGCCCCTGCGCAAGGATGACATGCAAATTCGTGAAGTGTTCCATATTTTATTAGGGACTTCCCTGGTGGCTCAGACGGTAAAGCGTCTGTCTACAATGCAGGAGACCCGGGCTCGATCTCTGGGTCGAGAAGATCCCCTGGATAAGGAAATGGCAATCCACTCCAGTACTATTGCCTGGAAAATCCCACGGACAGAGGAGCCTGGTGGGCTACAGTCCATGGGGTCGCAAAGAGTCGGACACGACTGAGCGACTTCACTTTCACTTTCAGATTTGAAGATAAATAGGGGATTTATCCCAGGGGATAAATTTCCAGGGGATTCCCTAGTGGCTCAGACTGTAAAGCGTCTGCCCACAATGCAGGAGATGCAGGTTCAGTCCCTGGGTCAGGAAGATCCCCTGGAGAAGGAAATGGCAATCCACTCCAGTACTCTTGCCTAGAAAATTTCATGGATGGAGAAGCCTGGTGGGCTACAGTCCATGGGGTCACAAACAATCAGACATGACTGAGTGACAAAAAAAAAAAAAAAAAAAAAAAAAAGGCTTCTCAGGTGACTCCCAGACAGCTCAGTTGGTAAAGAATCCACCTGCAATGCAGGAGACCCGGGTTTGATTCCTAGGTCAGGAAGATCCACTGGAGAAAAGATAGGCTACCCATTCCAGTATTCTTGGGCTTCTCTGGTGGCTCAGCTGCTTGTGGCTCAGCTGGTAAAGAATCCCGCTCCAATGAGGAAGACCTGGGTTTGATCCCTGGGTTGGGAAGATCCCCTGGAGAAGGGAAAGGCTCCCCACTCCAGTATTCTCCCCTGGAGAATTCCATGGAATACAGCCCATGGGGTCACAAAGAGTCATACATGACTGAGCAACTTTCACTTTCACTTCAGGTGACCCTAGTGGTAAAGAACTCCCTTGCCAATGCAGGAGACTTAAGAGACACAGTTTCAATCCGTGGGTTGGGAAGATCCCCTGGAGAAGGGCATGGCAACCCACTCCAATTTTCTTGCCTGGAGAATCCCTTGGACAAGGGAGCCTGCTGGGCTACCTCCATGCATTCACAGGGACAGACACAACTGAAGCAGCTTACCACACCGCACACACATCTTACTTGTAATACCTCTGTGCTCATCTGTGTTGCCTTGGTCCTAAACACTCTATAGAAGGTTTTAATTATCTTTGACAGCTTTATTGCAGTCACATGATAGTGCATTCTCACTTCTTGATCTCCTTGGTATTCATTTGCATCTCACCTTCCCACGTTGAAAATTTACTTAAAAGCCCATATAATTTAAATGTTTATAAGAGAGGTTGGTACAGAGTAGGCACTCAAGAATTATCTGTTTGCTGAATGAGCCAATGAATTTATTGAATTTAATGAAAATGTTGTGTTAAATAACTATTTAAATTGTTTAAATTAAGGGATTTGATTTAGGTCGTACCTGAATGGCCTAGTGGTTTTCCAGCCTTTCTTCAGTTTAAACCTGAATTTTAAAATAAGGATCCCATGATCTGACCACAGTCAGCTCCAGATCTTGTTTTTGCTGACTCTATAGAGTTTCTCCATCTTCGGCTGCAAAGAATATAACCAATCTTATTTCTGTGTTAACCATCTGGTAATATTCAAGTGGAGAGTGGTCTCTCGTGTTGTTGGAAGAGGGAATTTGCTATGACCAGTGTGTTTTCTTGGCAAAACTGTATTAGCCTTTGCCCTGCTTCATTTTGTACTCCAAGTTCAAACTAGCTTGGAGTAAGTTTGCATTCCTTCCTGAGTTTGCATTCTAGTCCCCTATGATGAAAAGGACATCTTTTGGGGGTGTTAATTCTAGAAGGTCTTGTAGATCTTGATAGAACCATTCTTCATAGATCTCTTTAGGTTCCAGTTTAAACCCCTAATGTCACCATTATTGAGACATCCATTCATTCTGTTCTGGGTCAAGTACTTCCTCATATCCAAATCTCCAAGAAGCCCTCTAAATGGTACACTCTGACAATAAAGGTTTGAGACATTTTTCACAGTTAGGAAAGATATGTCTCATTTCCCAAAGATTACAAGCATTGGAACAATAAAACCTGTCTCATAGGGTTTTGATATTTAGATTAGATAATGAATCAGAAATGCATTCTACAGTTCCTGACTTATAGTAAGTTCAGTAAATATCCACTTTCTATAGTCTGTTGAAACCTGCCTTTCCTTCAGTGTCCAGATTTGTGATCTGCTTCCCTGCCACCCTGCCCTCAACCCCGCCACATCACTTCAGGGATGGAAGCTTCTAGGACATTTACTTAACCTCTTATTTTCTTGGAAGCAGTCATTATTTTTCCTATCCTTTTGTATCATATACAACTAGCTATACTGACACATTGACACACCCAGGGTGCTGAAAGGACACAGATGGAACAAGTGAGGTTTGATTTTGGTTTCCCTAAAAATAATAAAATCAAGGACATCTTGCATGTACACTAGCTACTATTGGATGTAATAGTTCTGATTTGGATCTCTAAGATTTTGCTGTTCTTATTAACTATTTTCTCTTCTTATTGATTTATGAGTTGTAATATATTCTGCATTTGATTCCTTTTTCAGGAATGTGTTTTGCATATATTGCCTTCCACTCTGGGATTGACTTTCCACTGTCTTAACAGTGATTTTAAACAACAATGAAAAAAATTTTTTTCATATACATTCATGCTCATAAGAATCTCCCTTGCAAGTTTTATTTGTTTGTTTTCTTTAGAAAGTTTAGAAATGCTTTCCTTTTGTGATGGCTATTGCTTGTGATGAAAAGTCAGGCATCATTCTTAATGATGTTTCCCAGAGTGCAACATATCAATTTCCCTTGAGTATTAGCAAGACTTTTTTCCACTAAAATAGACCCTTGGATTTGTCTTCAGTGCTTGCAAACTTCTGCCAAAACCACAGTGGTGAATTTGCAGAATATCTTATTCATCTTTATGACTTTCCACATAGCATTGCTCCTCAAAAAGGAGCTTGCTTTATAGGAAGTACAACAGTGAGTGGAGATTCTTGCTATGATAAAGAGGTTATGGAATGGGTAATGGATGAGGTAGTTATAAATAATGGTTACAATAATGTGGTCATTTGCAGTAACAAAAGCTATAATAATTATAAAATTATTTTCATTTTATATGAATATATTTATGTATACATTAACAATTTTTAACTTTCCTCTTCTGTTTACCTGCCTGTAGTAACATAAAATGTGCCACTACAAATTAAGCTTAATCTCATTGTATCTCAGTAGTTAAGATACAGGTTTCAATGGGAGAGTGTGATGCAGATAGAAGAGGAAAGAACATCACCCTTAAACGGATAAATGAACTTGGTATTCTCTTTGAAGGAGACAGCTTGTTTTGGTTGAATGAAGAATAATTCCATCATATTAACAGGAAGCATAGTTTTCCTCTGGTCTTTATTATAAAGCTGTGTTATTCAAAGAGGTACTGATTGAATGCCTAGTTAACAAGGAGGGACTTTAACCAGTTAAGCTGTTATGGTAGGTTTGCACTGTGTGAACTTAACAATCTGAAATTTATTTCCCAGGATTTGCTTCCCTCTGTTGTTCTGGGTTGGCTTGGCCATGACAGAGATTTGTGCAGGTTTTGGAAGGTAATTGTGATGAGGTGGCCATGTTTCTATGTTCCACAGGATGATGCAGGGCTCCAGGGACTAAGGCAATAGGTAATGCTGCTGCTGATCTGATAATTCAACTTATTGTTGACTTAGAACCCCTCGACCTTCCACCAGGTTATCTTCCTTATTTTCTTTTTGTATTAGACCAAGTATGCATGTAGCATGATGGAAAATGACATCCACTTCTCCTGAAGGTCACCTACTACTGTGCAACTGAAGGAGGTAAGATACAGACAAGTTTTAGAGTGTCTTGTGGGTTCCATTGTCCTCATATATTTCCATACATGCCACAGTTTGTCCATGCTTTTGTCCACATCCAACTTTGCTTCACAAAACTTCTCTAGTTGACTTGCAGTGAATTCAAGGTCAACACCAAATGCAAATATAACAGTTTTTATGGACACTCCCACCAGCTCTAGCCATTGCCTATGTTCTAATCCTTATAACCAACCTCTTACTCTACATCACTGGTGGCTCTCCTCTGATAGTGCCCTGACACAAAATCTAAGGGAAAAGGACTAAGGAAATGTTTGTCATGACGATTTCATTTTCTAGACTCAGATTTGTGATGTGAGCCTCTCTAGGTGAAACTGCCATTCTACATTATTATGGGGCAAGTTTTCAAATTTAGACAACTTTACACATGTTCTGTGTGTTTTATTTAAAGTCAAAAATTTAAGAGGAGAATGTATCAGTAGAAAATTACGCTGGACACCTGCTTCCAAATGACAAAGAAGGAGCTTTTATTTATAATTAAATCTTCTGATCCAGACCACAGATGAAGCAACCGCAAGACTACCATTTCTTGTCTGGGGTCTGCAGGTGTGTATTTCAGCCTGGGTTCCTCAGCAGGGGGGTTCTCTCTTATTACACTCTGGGGATTTTGTTCAGCTTTTTCTATTACTTCAAGCACTGAGTTCCCAGAGGGTGCAGAAGTACTTTGCAGAGTCTTCCAGGTGTAAGTCTAAAATGGTGAGGCTGAGGGATTTATGTGATCTCTGAAAATTTACAGAGTAGTGGACATCCATTGCATTCTGGGTAGAAGAATCCTGAAGAATAAGATAAATTATCTGTCCACTGGGAAGTTGTTTATACTAAAAAATGTAACTGCTCCAATGTGTTTCATAGCGACAGTTCAGGGTGACTACCTCCCCAGCTTGACTGGAAATGTATGGCTGGTCTTCAGTAACTATCTGGACTACACTGGATCCTGCGGGGAAAATCAGAAAACAGAGACGGAGCAGTGAATAAAATAGTATAGGAATTAGACTAAAAAAATACAAACTGAAATCATAAGGTGCTTGCTTCTGTTTTAGAATACCTACCAGAGAAAATGAAGGCCAGGAACACCCAGGGAAGACTGGAGAGCAGCACGAGCAGCATTCCCTCCTCAAATGTGCTGAGTTCCGCCTCAAGCTGAGAGTTCCGTATCTGAGTGCCTGGCAGCGCATATACATAGTATCCAGTTCCTGTGTGACTCCTTCAAGCAGGAAGTTGGGGTTGTCATGTTCATAGGTGACATGGTCTGTGCACAGATGGGAAAGAAAAGTCTAGCTCACCACAAACCCTTACTTTGTCTATTTTTCTTTCACTGGTAATTAAGTTAGGCTGAGCCCAAAAGGGGGCTTTGCAAAAGCAATTATTTTAAAGGTTTGAACTGAGTGAAACTGAAGAACAAACAAGTTGATCACTTATGATTATTCCACAGAATAATTTTGCCATCCCATTTAAAATAGGCTTAAAAAATTTTTTTTATTGGAGTTTAGTTGATCTACAGTGATGTGTTGCAGCAAAATGATATGTGCATTGACGGAGGAATGGATAAAAAAATGTGCTATTTATGTACAATGATGTGTTTGTTCTTTAGTCACTAGGTAGTGTCCAACTCTTTGGGATCCGTGGACTGTATCCTGCTAGGCTCCTCTCTCCATGGGATTTCCCAGGCAAGAATACTGGAGTGGGGTACCATTTCCTTCTCCAGGGGTCTTCCTGAGCCAGGAATAGAACCCCTGTGTCCTGCTTGACAGGTGGATTCTTTACCGCAGAGCCACCGGGGAAAACCCACAATGAAATCGCTCTGCCATGAAAAAGAACAAAATAACGCTGTTTGTAACAACATGCACGGACCTAAAATAAGATTTACTGTAAGCAATGAACCCTTCTTGTAATCTACTTACTTACTAGTCATTCATTTAGTCTATACTTACATTTCTCCATCCAAAATCTCAATACTCTATTTAAAAACTCACAGACTTTTGGCCCTTTTGGTGAAAGGCAGTCTTATTCAAAATTTTTAACATATTTTTTTCTAGGTTTTAGGGCTCTGCTAGGTTTTTCCAATACATAAAATTACTTTGACAACAAATGATAAAATATCTGTCCTTCTAACTTTCAGGGTCTATTCTGTTTTTTATGTTTGTATGAATTTATAACAAGAATAAAGTAATTATTCTTTTTAAACTTGATATTGAGTCTTATTTATCAGGATTTAAGGGGGATCAGGATATTCAGTCCCGTTCCTTCCACAAGTAGAATTGTACTTATTAGATCATGTTTTTAGAATTGTCCTCATGTCATTTTTTTTCATCCCACTGGCCCAAAATGTTCAGTCTCACGAGTTAGTTGCTTGTTATTTTTTCTTTTTGTTAAATAAAGCATGCCAGATCTTTCTGTGCCATAATATAGTATAATGCACTCCAATAAAACTTGATGTCTACAGACTGCAAGCACGCAGTATATGTCTATAGCACAGAAGGTGATGGCTGAGATTTGTAAACTGTTACCTGTTCATTTAAATGTAGCTGTAAATTTTCCAGCTGGTTTTATCATTTTAATGGATGAATTAATATAAAAGAACCAAAGGCAAATGAATAGTAGCAAAGAAAGTACAGACAAGGTCTCTAAAACAGTGCCAACTCCTTGCTTTTAAGTTGTTTGAGTGGTGTTAATGACTGATGCATGGAGGAGAGTGCACGTTTAGTTGAGACATCTCCTGTGTCCCATTTCACCTGAGTGCTGACAGGCAGCTGATGCCCTGGTTTCAATTACCAAACCTACTTGTATTTAAGTAGAAGGGATCACGAATGTCCACAGCAACTGGGCAGCAGCATGGTATTGTATTGTAGCACATATAATATCTGTATATAATAATTACAGATATTATACATACACCAGAAAGTTAATATTGATAAAATATTACTGAAATACAGATGATAATCTGATATATCAGTTTTATTATGTATATCCCTATGAAATTTTATCACTGGTACAGGTTTTTGTGCCATCACTAAAATCATGATGCAGAATTGTTCCATCTCCCTAGAGAAAACCACTTTCACACTGTCTCCACCCCAGCAACTCATGATGACCTCTAGCAACTACTGATCTTTTCATCTCTATATTTTGTCCTTTTGAGAATGCTGTATAAGTAAATTCATACATTCTGTATGCATTTGTAATAATATGGTGTGTAAGCATGTATCAAGTAGTCTCCTGAGATACCTTTTTCACTCAGCATTGAGATCCATCTAGGCTGTTGCATGGATCAATAGTAAGTTTCTTTTAATCACTACAGACCGTCCCCAACTTGTGATGAATCAACTTAGGGTTTTTCACCGTATGGTAGTGAGGAGCATATATGCATTCACTAGAAACCATACTTTGTATTTTGAATTTTTACTTTTTCTCATGTTAGCAGCGTGCTGTATGAAATTCCGTAGTCGTGCTGGGCAGCAACACTGAGCTAAGCTCTCTGTCCACCCTGGATCGTGAGGGTCAACGACTGATGCACTTAGGATTGTTCTGCACCCACACCACTATTCTGTTTTTCACTTTCAGTACAACACCTTTGAGGTTAGACCAGGCAAAACTCTGATGCACAGTAGGTTAAGTATATTATATGCTTTTTCCACTTACATTTTCAACCTAAAATGGTTTCTCGAGACTTAACCCTATTTCAAGTTGAAACAGATCTATAAGTAATAGTTTATTGTATGGGTGTACCACAGCATATTTATCTATTCACACAATGAAGAACATTTGGCTGGTTTCCAGTTCTTGGCCATCACAAATACAGCTGCCATGAATATTTCTGTACTGATATTTGTGTGAACATGTTTTCCATTTCTCAAGTATAAATGCCCATAAAAGAGTATGATTGCTGAGTTGTAAGGTGAGTGAATATTTAAGTTTATGTGGAACTGCTAAACTGTCTTCCAGAATGACTGCACCGTTTACCCACCAGCAGTGTATGAGTGGTTCAAATTCTCTACATCATTGCCAGAACTTGGTTATTTTTCATTTTAGCCATTAAGCAAGATGTGGAATGGTATCTCATTGTGACTTTAATTTGCATTTACTTGATGGTTGGAGAAGGCAATGGCACCCCACTCCAGTACTCTTGCCTGGAAAATCATATGGATGGAGGAGCCTGGTAGGCTGCAGTCCACGGGGTCGCTAAGAGTCGGACACAACTGAGCGACTTCACTTTCACTTTTCATTTTCATGCATTGGAGAAGGAAATGGCAACCCACTGCAATGTTCTTGCCTGGAGAATCCCAGGGACGGGAGCCTGGTGGGCTGCCATCTCTGGGGTCGCACAGAATTGGACACAACTGAAGCGACTTAGCAGCAGCAGCAGCAATGATGTTGAACATCTGTTTATATGCTTATTTCACTAACACATAGCTCTTCCATGATATGTTTGGATGAACCATTTTCCAATTGGACTACTTGTTTTCTTCCTGCTGAGTTTAGACAACTTATTGTTTTCTGAATACCATCCTTGATTAAAATACATTGTGAAAATATTTCCTGCCATTCTGCAGCTTGTCCTTTTCATTCTCTTAATAGTACCTTTCACAGAGCAAGCATTTTTACTTTTGATGAAATATTTTATTTTTTATTGATTTTGCTTTAACGTCATGACAAAAATCATTTTGTCTAACACTTGGTTCTGAAGATTTTTTTTTTAAAGATTTAGAGTTTTAGATTTTACACTTGGATATACAGTCCATTTTGAGATTCTCCTCAAACTTTTGTATAAGGTTGGAGATTTATGCCAAGATTCAGTTATTTGCCTAGGAATATCCAATTGTCCCTAAGTCATTTGTTCATAAGACTACCATTACTCCACTGAATTGTCATTGCACCCTTGCCAAACAATCAAATTTCTCCACTTTCCCACATCCACACTTGGGATGAGTCAGTAGCATTATCTTGTTAATAAATTTTTATTTTCTCTTTTTATTCATTTTTATTGAACTTTTTATCTTGTATTGGAGTATAGCCAATTCACAATGTTGTGATAGTTTCAGGTAGACAGCAGAGGGACTCTATCTTTTTAACATTGTAACATCTGTACTATATTTTACTTTTTAATTCTTTATATTTTTAATTTTTGTTTTCTCTTTTTTCACCATGATAATTCTATCTAGGAATATATAGTTTATTAATTGTTTTAGTAAACTTAACTTTGTATCTCATGGGTATTTCTATCATTTTCCTTCTGTTTTACCAACTTGACATTTTTATTATTTGTTTATTTCAGTTTATATTAGTTGTAATGTGTTCTTCTTTTTCTATCTTTTTTGTTAAAAGCTTAGATAATTGTTTTGCAGCCTTTTTCTTTAGAAATATAAATATTTAAAAAGATGAACTCCTCCTATGTAAAATATTACCTCTGAAATTGGAAGTAGCTCAGTCATGTCCAACTCTTTGTGAATACAGTTTATGGAATTCTCGAGGCCAGAGTACTGGAGTGGATAGCCTTTCCCTTCTCCAGGGGATCTTCCCAACCCAGGGATTGAACCCAAGTCTCCCACATTGCAGGCAGATTCTTTACCAGAATCTATTATGAGACATTATATTGTGAGATATTACCTGTATCTCATAATATTTATATGTATATGTTCTCACTATATTTTCTTTCAAAATATTTTCTAACAGCCAAGTAATTATTTCTTTAGCCTATGGGTTACTTTAAAACTTAATGCCTAGATTCCAGGTACTTGGGAGTTTCTAAAGATATCTTTTTGCTATTGATTTTCTAAGTCAATTCCACTACTGATCAAAAAATAAATTCTGTATAATTTCAATTTTTTAAATATATTAAGCCTTCTTCTGCACAAACAAATTGTGTGTGTGCGTGCGTATTTAATCTACACAGCAGGGTGTATCTGGAGCCTCGGCTGCCTGGGGAGCACCATGCACTTGCTGTGCAGAAGTAGGTAGCTGAGTCTCCAGGCTGGGAAGCTGTGATGTGCAATGAGAGCTGTTGGGCACTCATACTGAGGAAAACTGTTAATCTTCCTTTTTATTCACAACCAAATGTATGGCTATCAAGAATGCAGGGCCTTTACCAGGGTATTGTTAATACCATGGGAAGTAGTCAAATTCACTCCTCTCACAACTACAGTTCTGAATGGAAATCTTCCCTTCCTGGATTGTCCGTGATTGAGGGCTCTGTTTGAGATTGAGAGCAAAGACAAGAGTCTATTTTTGCATGGGTGTGGTTGTGAAGAGAATGCTGTTCCCATCACTAAACTGGAAGTGCTTTAGATGAGAGAGAATAAGGATCAACTACAAGAGAGAGAAAGGTATTAAACATGGTCAGTGTTTAGTTAAGGCCATGTGGAAGGAATTTTCACAAAGGCTATTGCTTCCTTAACTAACATGGAGTGTAAAGATAATCATTCCAAAGCTCCTTTATAAATGTTCCCCTCTCTCTTCCATTTCACCAGCCTTTGAAATCCAAAGATAAGATGAACTCCCTTTTCTGTTTTTACAGCAAACCGGAACCATGCTCTAGATTCTAGGATAAGGTTAATGATAAAGATGTTGGCTAATAAATCTCATGGACTGCATAGAATGCTACAGTGTTTCAAGAGCCCTTTAGTGCTTCCCTGATAGCTCAGATGGCAAAGAATCCGCCTGCAATGCAGGAGACCCCAGTTCAATTCCTGGGTAAGGAAGATCCGCTGGCAAAGGGATAGACTACCCACTCCAGTGTTCTTGGGCTTCCCTTGTGGCTCAGTGGTAAAGAATCCTCCTGCAAAGCAGGAGATCTGAGTTCAAAACCTGGATTGGGAAGATCTCCTGGAGAAGGGAAAGGCTACCCACTTCAGTATTCTGACCCGGAGAATTCCATAGACTGTATAGCCCATGGGGTCTCAAAGAGTCAGACACGACTGAGCAACTTTCACTTTCACCTTCACCTTAATGTTTAGGTAAAAGG
This sequence comes from Bubalus bubalis, assembly GCF_019923935.1. Lineage (NCBI taxonomy): Eukaryota > Metazoa > Chordata > Mammalia > Artiodactyla > Bovidae > Bubalus > Bubalus bubalis. The sequence continues at coordinate 78,950,530 of NC_059167.1, forward strand.
CTATGGCAGGTACTGTTCATGGCCTACAAATAGATTTACTTCTTCATCCTTACCAGAATCTTTATGTTCTGTTTTTCAGCAATGTTTCTAGACAAAAATGCATACCTTCCTCAGACTTTCATAGCTTGAGATCAGCTTGAACTCTGTTCTAATCAATAAGATGTAAGCATCCTGAGCGATTTATCGCCCTTTCCTATTCACTAAACTTTTCTACTTTTCCTAATAATGTCAAATGTCAATGGGTTAGTACCTTGCTAATACATGAGTGCATGCGTGCTAAGTCACTTCAGTCATGAAGCGACTCTATGGACTCTTTCTGACCCTGTGGACTATAACCTGCCAGGCTCCTCTGTCCATGGGATTCTCCAGGCAAGAATACTGGAGTGTGTTGCCATGCTCTCTCCAGGGGATCTTCCCAACCCAGGGATAGAACCTGAGACTCCTGCGGCTCCTGCATTGCCACCAGGAAGTCCTAATACTACATACCAAAGGTCAAAAGTCACATTTGTATCCCAGAGAGATGAAAAAGACCAATAACACATTTCTCATCTATGGTTTATTAAGAGAAGGCTTACCCATGGTTGGAAGTCATGCCTATTTCACAAATGTGTTCTTACTTAAATATTTCAGGAGCAGAAAAGGAAGACTAGAATGAAAGCACCTGAAATTTCAGTTTTAGTTCATTGTTACCTTATAATTAGTAGGAGGTCCTCATGTATAGTTTTAGTTTTTATTGGAGTATTACATTCATATAAGAAAATATAATATAAGGGTACAGCCTAGTAAATTTTCATGTAACCAACACTCTTATAACCAGCACTCAGATCAAGAAACAGAGCATTACCAGCCCTTCAGTGCTCTCTTTATGATATTGCCCCACATATAACAATATTCTGATTTCTGCCAGTGTAAATTAGCTATGTCAGCTTATGTATCCTATAGGAATGACATGTTTATTGACTATCTGAATATATTCTGTTGTCAAAAACCTACTTTAGACTTTTGTCTTTTCTATCAATTTGTTTGTTGTTGATTTGAAAGAGATATTTTTGAATCAAAATGATCCCTTTGATGATATATGTGATAGATGATATTTGATAATATGTTATTTTGATAATCAATATTAAATTTCATAAGATAATAATACTGTAAATATATTCACTAGTTATCCTTTAATAGATTTTCTAGTTATCTTTTTAACTTTTGAAATAATTTTAATATAGATCAGTTTTTTAATGAAGCATAGTTGGTTTACAATGTTGTGCCCATCTCTGCTATACAGAAAAGTGACAAAAAATGAATGTATATATGAATATAGATTCCTTTTGATGCTTAGAGATACTTGTGTCCTGCTTAAGAAATGTGTATCTAACACAAAGTAATGAACAAGTTCTGAATTTTTTCTATTAACTTCATGCATTATTCTTACATTCAGGTTTGCATTCTGACTGCTATTTATAAATCCTTTATCCTTGGTACATGGATGCAAATGTTTTCCAACTTTTAGTGTAATACCTTTCCAGTATCAATTTTATCACAAAATTTTACTTTGTCACCCTCCCCATCTGGTCATATCATTCTCCTTTATTTCAGGTTTTTCTTCTATTTTTAGAATTTTTCTTTACCTTTTATAGTTATCATGTATTTATTACATGGGTGATGTAGTTTTCTGAATTTTCATTCTAACTACTAAAATGAATTATTTTCTGAAGTTTTCTCATCCTCTTTGTGCCCAGGATGCTTTCTTCTCTATATTCTGCATTGTGTATACACTTGTTACTAGTTTATTTAAAAATCATTTAGTGTGTTGCCAGTTTTATGCAATTCTGGTGTAATGAACAAATTAGATATTCTTCTAACTTTAGATTCAGTCCCTCAGATGTGCAAACAGCTAGAATTTGTGAAACATTAGAACCCACAGTGTGCACTGCCAACAATCTCTTCCTGATTCAATTTACTAATGTATTAGCTATAGGGAAAAACAGTTAAAAGACACAGTGTGCCAATGGAGCTCCAAGTTACTAACTCCTATTATTTTTCTCGTGAGATCATATACTCATGAATCTCTATTGCTGAATCTCTATTGGTAGAATTAGTGATAGAACTAATAACAGTTCTATTAAACAGCACTCGTTAATTCTGTGATTTCTAAAGATAAGTTCAATAGAATGTTTTAAAGCAGGACACGTTTGGTATAAGAATGGCACTTGATTTTTTTTTCTTTTTGGTAAGGATTATTTCTGAACAGAGATGAAAAAATAGAAATCAAAAAACCCTTTTGAAAATCTGTTCACCACTTTTGGGTTGGCAAGCACTGTGCTTCCTATGGGCATCAGTTCAGTGCAGTTCAGTCTCTCAGTCATGTCCGACCCTTTGTGACCCCATGAATTGCAGCATGCCAGACCTCCCTGTCCATCACCATCTCCTGGAGTTCACTCAAATTCATGTGCATGGAGTCGGTGATGCCATCCAGCCATCTCATCCTCTGTTGTCCCCTTTTCCTCCTGCCCCCAATCCCTTCCAGCATCAGAGTGTTTTCCAATGAGTCAACTCTTCACATGAGGTGGCCAAAGTACTGGAGTTTCAGCTTTAGCATCGTTCCTTCCAAAGAAGGAACTCTCAAGAGTCTTCTCCAACACCACAGTTCAAAAGCATCAATTCTTCCACACTCAGCTTTCTTCACAGTCCAACTCTCACATCCATACATGACCACTGGAAAAACCATAGCCTTGACTAAACGGACCTTTGTTGGCAAAGCAATGTCTCTGCTTTTCAATATGCTATCTAGGTTGGTCATAACTTTTATTCCAAGGAATAAGCGTCTTTTAATTTCATGGCTGCAGTCACCATCTGTGGTGATTTTGGAGCCCAGAAAAATAAAGTCTGACACTGTTTCCCCATCTATTTCCCATGAAGTGATGGGACCAGATGCCATGATCTTCGTTTTCTGAATGTTGAGCTTTAAGCCAACTATTTCACTCTCCACTTTCACTTTCATCAAGAGGCTTTTTAGTTCCTCTTCACTTTCTGCCATACGGGTGGTATCATCTGTATATCTGAGGTTATTGATATTTCTTCCAGCAATCTTGATTCCAGATTGTGTTTCTTCCAGCCCAGCGTTTCTCATGATATACTCTGCATAGAAGTTAAATAAGCAGGGTGACAATATACAGCCTTGATGTACTCCTTAGCATACCCATAATTTGTCTCAGCCACATCAACCAATGAAGCACTTCTTCCTTGTCCTTTTCTTCTTTTCTTTATGCCTCTATGTCCTTAATTTCTTTGTTTCCTCTCCCCTTCTCCTTCCCTTCATTTTCCTCATCTCTTACTGCTTTCTGACTCTCCTTCTAGATAACTCTAAATTTGCTCTCTTGACTGCTCCCCCCACTGTGTCCCCTCTTCTTCTCACCAGAGATACTGCACAGGTGCAGCCCTGTCTGTCCCAGTGTGCCTCTCTCAGGACGCAGTAGTACACAGCGGTGTCTCTCAGGGTGACCTGGGGCAGGACAAAGGTGCTGGACTTTCTGTCTGAAGCGATGGTCAGAGAGGCCATGCTGCTGTTCACTGTGTCTTGAAAGCCATGAATGACATACTGTGGACTCTGACTGGGATTTTGCCGATACCAATGTATATACTCAGTTCTACTAACGGTCGAGTGGTTACAAGGCAGGGTTACATCCTCTCCTTCAGGATAATCCATGGAGCTGGGCTGGGTGGTCTTAGCATCAAACACATTCCCTGGGGGGTTAAGAAATCAAATTAACTCCAGAGCACAAATCAGTGTAATTCTATGGATCGAAGGCATAACCCTCCTGTAACTGTCTAGCCCTAACCCCTACTCCAGTGTTCCTACTTATGTCCTGTGAAAATATTGTGGATGTTTATTATTGGATTGCAAGGAAATAAAACCAGTTATCCTAAAGGAAATGAGCGCTAAATATTCACTGGAGAGACTGATGCTGAAACTGAAGCTCCAATACTTTGTCCACTTGCTGAGAAGAGCTGATTCATTGGAAAATACCCTGAATTCTGGGCAAGACTGAAGGCAAAAGGAGAAGGGGGCATCAGAGGATGAGATGGTTAAACAGCATCACCGTCTCAATAGAGATGAATTTGAGCATACTCCAGGAGATAGTAGAGGACAGAGGAGCCTGGCATACTGACGTCCATTTGGTCATAAAAAGTTGGATACAACTTAGCAACTGGACAACAACAAAATTAAAGAGACCAAAGATATGTGGCATGAATCAGATTCCACAGGCTTTGTTCCATGGGTCCTTGTCTTAATAAGCCCAGAGAATTCTTACAACCTGCTTACTGCTAAGGACTCTTCTGGTATCGTGGCTATGATTTAAACTGTAATGTAGAAGACTGGCCTCTTTAGCAAATGCACAGATCGTTTCTCATTTCCATCACTATAATGCTGAATAAAGCACAGAGAGGGGAGTAGAGAGTAAGTGACTCTTTGTGGCCCTTTGCCCTCAAAGTCATCCCTTGTAGACACAGAACACTTACCCAAGGCCAGAAACACAGTTACTCCAGTCACCAGCCTCATACTTCAAGGACAAGCTAGGACCATGGGCCCAGAGCTCAGGCTTGTGTCTGATCCTTGGCTTGAGGACGTTCCAGAGAAGAGCGGCAACAGCTGTCAGTAAAAACTTACAACCAGTGCAGATGCTGCTGTGTTGTTGCCAGGACCTTCTCAGCCAATGATCAAGCAGTTCCTTACCTATGTCTTCCTCCCCGGTTTTAGTCATGTCCCCCAAAGATGGTGAAACATGCCCAGCTCACAGTGAAATCATCTATGAAGTTTAATGTCTGGCTCAAGAAAAGGAACATCAATCACAATGATGTGTCTGTGCACAACCGTTGGTCTTTCATTTGTTTCTTAAGAAACTGGCTGATGCTCCATGAAGCTTGAGGAACACAATGTTTAATCCCAGAAAAATGTACTGAGCTCTGTGTTGTAAAACGATGAAAACTTCCATCCACATTCCAGAAAATTAATTGGAGATTCAAAAGTAGACAGTGATGTGCTCTGGGAGACAGGAAAAGTTAATAACATTGAGACTAATAGCTACACATCCTAGAACTTGCAGCAGCTCTTGTAAGGGTTCCTGGAATCATGCATCTATTGCCAACTTGTTAGACATTTTCCATGCATTTGTTCTTAATAAACTAACTGATTGACATAGATGGTGTTCACCTCCTCCTTGAACAGTGGTCCTTAATCTTCATGTTCCCTATGCCGATGCTTGTGGATGTTGTGCAGCAAGGATGCTACGGCAGAGGAATAGACAGAAATGAAGGAAAACAAAGTGGAGGTTGGTGTGAGTGGTAGAAAAAGTAGGAGGAGGGAAAAAGGGTATCAGGAATAGAGAAGGGAAGGGATAATCAGAGCAGGGAAATGGGAAAGCGTGTATAGGAATAGGAAGGTACTTGGAAAGGGCTTAGGCTATTGGGCTAACCTGAATCCTTGACCACACACATTCAACAAGGGATAATAAGGCACAAGTTGTCTAAAGAAAGTGGAAGTATGTCATTTTTCCTTTTGGGGGGCACATCAATGGAAAATAAATTCACATTCCCTTCACCCAGAAAGAAATACTGTTTTCAGATGAATCAGCCCCCCTCTTGTGACTGAAGAGAAGAACTGCAGATCTAAATCCGGACCAAAAGTCAGCAAGGAACTTTTTGAAAACCCCTCAAGTTTGCAGGTAAATGGGCTTCCCAGGTGGCGCGAGTGGTAAAGAACTCACCTGCCAATGCAGGAAACTTCAGAGACCCAGGTTCAATCCCTGGATCAGGAAAATCCCTTGGAGAAGAGCCCATGGCAACCCAATATTCTGCCTGGAATATTCACTAGAAAGAGGAGCCTGGTGGGCTATAGTCCATGACTCGCAGAGTCAGACGCAACTGAAGCATCTTAGCACACAGCACACACGTCTTACTTGTAATACCTCTGTACTCATCTGTATTTTCTTGATCCTAAACACTCCATAGCAGTGTTTTAATTATCTTTGACCACTGCAGTCATATGATTCTCATTTGTTGATCTCTTTAAGTTTTCATTTGTCTCTAACCTTCCTATATTTAAATTTTACTTCAAAGGCCATGTAATTCAATGTTTATAAAAGAGCTTGGTACACAGTGGACACTCAAGAATTACTTGTATCCCGAATGAGCCGATAACTCATTATTCATTATTTAATGAAAAAATTATGTTGAACAATTGTTTAAATTATTCTGAAAACAATCTTCCAATTTTATGGAATTCATGCCAAATAAAAGGCTCAAATAGTATAAACAGAGGGTTATTATTGTGAACAAAATGAACAATAAATTGTGAACAAAATGGACAATAATAAATCCAAGTCTAGGATTGAGGAAAATTCTATTGAAGATATGAGAGTAAATGTTATGGTAATCATGCTTTGTTCATTTAACAAACATTCATAAATACTCAATGGAAGTCTTATTGTTGTTCAGTCACTCAGTCGTGTCTGACTCTATGTGACCCCATGGACTGCAGCACACCAGACTTCCCGGTCCTTCACTATCCCCAAGAATTGCTCAGACTCAAGTCCATGTGTGGATGATGCCATCCAGTCATCTCCTCCTCTGTCACCCCCTTCTCCTCCTGCCCTCAATTCTTCCCAGCATCAGGGTCTTTTCAATGAGTCAGTTCTTCACATCAGGGGGTCAAAGTTTTGGAGCTTCAGCTTCAGCATCAGTCTTTTTGATGAATATTCAGGGTTGATTTCCTTTGAATTGACTGATTTGATATCCTTGTTGTCAAAGAAGCTCTCAAAGGTCTTCTGCAGCACCACAATTAGAAAGCCTCAATTCTTCAGCTCTTAGCCTTCTTTAGCGTCCAACTCTCACATCCATACATGACTACTGGAAAATCATAGCTTTAACTCAATGGACCTTTGTTGGCAAAGTGATGTCTCTGCTTTTTAATATGCTGTCTAGGTTGGTTATAGCTTTCCATCCAAGAAGCAAGTGTCTTTTAACATCATGGCTGCAGTCATCTTCCACAGTGATTTTGGAGCCCAAGAAAATAAAATCTATGACTGCTTACATTTTTCCCCATCTATTTGCCATGAAGTGATGGGATCAGATGCCATGATCTTAGTTTTTTGAATGTTGAGTTTTAAGTCAATTTGTCACTGTCGTCCTTCACCCTCATCAAGAGACTCTTCAGTTACTCTTCTCTTTCTGCCATTAGAGTGGTATCATCTGCATATGTGAGGTTGTTGGTATTTCTCCTGGCAATCTTGATTCCAGCTTGTGATTCATCCAACCCAGCATTTCACATGATGTGTGATGTACTCTACATACAATGTAAATAAGCAGAGTGACAGTATACAGCCTTGAGGTACTACTTTCCCAATTTTGAACCTGTTTGTTGTTCCATGTCCAGTTCTAACTGTTGCTTCCTTACCTGCATGCAGGTTTCACATGAGGCAGGCAAGGTGTACTAGTATCCTATCTATTTAAGAATTTTCCAGTTTGTTGTGATCCACATATTCAAAGGCTTTAGTGTAGTCAATGAAGCAGAGGTAGATGCTTTTCTGGAGTTCCCTTACTTTTTCTATGATCCAGTGAACGTTGGCAATTTGATTTCTGGTTCCTCTGCCTTTTCTAAATCCAACTTATACATTTGGAATTTCTCAGTTCACATATTGCTTAAGCCTACTTGAAGGATTTTGCACATTACCTTGCTAATCTATGAAAAGAGCATAATTGTACGATTTGGTATTGCTTTTCTTTAGTATTGGAATGAAAACTGACCTTTACTACCCCTGTGACCATTGCTGAGTTTTCAAAATTTGCTGGCAGAATCAGTACAGCACTTTAACAGTATCATCATTTAGGATTTTAAAAGGTCAGCTGGAATTCCATCATCTGCACTAGCTTTTGTTTGTAATAATGCTCCCTAAGGCCGAAGAATTGATGCTTTTGAACTGTGGTGTTGGAGAAGACTCTTGAGAGTCCCTTGGACTGCAAGGAGGTCCAACCAGTCCATCCTGAAGGATATCTGTCCTGGGTGTTCTTTGGAAGGAATGATGCTAAAGCTGAAACTCCAGTATTTTGGCTACCTCATGTAAAGAGTTGACTCATTGGAAAAGACTCTGATGGTGGGAGGGATTGGGGGCAGGAGGAGAAGGGGACAACAGAGGATGAGGTGGCTGGATGGCATCACTGACTCGATGGATGTGAGTCTGAGTGAACTCCGGGAGTTGGTGATAGACAGGGAGGCCTGGCGTGCTGCGATTCATGGGGTCGCAAAGAGTCGGACACGACTGAACGACTAAACTGAACTGAAGGCCCACTAGACTTCACACTCCAGGATGCCTGGCTCTAGGTGAGTGACCATCGTGGTTATCTGGGTCATTAAGACCTTTTTTGTACAGTTTTTCTGTGTATTCTTGCCACCTCTTCTTAATCTCTTCTGCATCTGTTAGGTCCATACCATTTCTGTCCTTTTTTTGTGCCCATCTTTGCATGAAATGTTCCCTTGGTATCTAATTTTCTTAAAGAGGTCTCTAGTCTTTCCCATTCTATTGTTCCCTGCTATTTCTTTGCATTGTTCACTTAAGAAAGATTTCTTATCTCTCCTTGCTATTCTCTGGATTTCTGCATTCATTTGGATATATCTTTCCCCTTCTTCTTTGTCTCTTACTTCTTTTCTCAGCTATTTGTAATCCCTTCTTAGAAAAACATTTTGCCTTCTTGCATTTCTTTTTCTCTGGGATGGTTTTGGTCACTGCCTTCTGTACAATGTTACTAACCTCCAACCACAGTTCTTCAGGAATTCTATGAGATCTAATCCCAGAATCTATTTGTCACCTCCACTCTATAATCATAAGGTTTTTGATTTAGGTCATACCTAAATGGTCTAGTGGCTTTTCCTACTTTCTTCAGCTTAAACCTGAATTTTGCAATAAGGAGCTCATGATCTTAGCCACAGTCGGCTCCAGATTTTCTTTTTGTGACTGTATAGATTTCCTCCATCTTCGGCTGCAAAAAATATAATCAATCTGATTTCTGTATTAACCTGCTGGTGATATCCATGTGTAGGATAGGCTCTCATGTTGTTGGAAGAGGGTGTTTGCTATGACCAATGTGTTTTCTTGGCAAAACTCTGTTAGCCTTTGTCCTGCTTCATTTTGTACTCCAAGGCCAAACTTGCCTGTTACTCCAGGTATCTCTTGACTTCCTATGTTTGCATTCCAATCCCCTATGATGAAAATGATGTCTTTTCTTGGTTGTAGTTCTAGAAAGTCTTGTAGATCTTGATAGAACCATTCTTCATAGATCTCTTTTGGATCCAATTTAAACTCATATTGTCACTGGCACAGAGACATACATTCATCCTGTTCTGGGTCAAGTCTTCCTTATATCCAAATCTTCTCCAAGGAGCCCTGTAAATGGTACACTCTGGATGACAATAAAGGTTTGAGACACTTTTCACAGCTAGGAAAGTTTTGTCTCATTTCTCAAAGATAAAAATAATTGGAACAATAAAACCTGTCCCATAGGGTTTTGATATTTAAATTGGATAATGAATTGGAAATGCATCTTACAGTGCCTGACATATAGTAAGCTCAATAAATATCAACTCTCTTTATTCTACTAAAACCTTCCTTTCCTTCAATGGACAGGCTTGTGACCTGCTTTTTCCCCAACATCAGTTCAGTAATGGAAGCTTCTAGGACATTTACCTAATCACTTAGTTTCCTGGAGATAGTCACTCTTTTTCCTTATCCTTTTGATGTGATAGCCAGCTAGTTGCTGAAAGGACACAGATAGATCCGGTGAGGCTTGATTTTGGGTTCCCTAAAAATAGTAAAATCAAGGACATAGTGCATGTTTACTAGCTACTATTGGATATAATATTTCTGAATTGGATCTCCAAGATTTTGACATTCTTATTAACTATTTTCACTTCATATTGAATTATCAGCTTTTAATATATTCTGAATTTGATTCCCATTTCAGTAATGTAGATTGCATATATAGCCTTCCAGTCTCATTGACTTTCCACTCTCTTAGCAGTGAATTTTAACAAAAAAAAAAAAATCTAAAAATATACTTTCATGCTCATAAGAAGCTTCCTTGACAGTTTTGTTTTAAAAACTTTGAGAATGCTTTCCTTTTGTGACTGCCACTGCTTGTGATGAGAACTCAGGTGTCACTCTTGATAATGTTTCCCAGAACACAGCATATTTGTTTCTTCTATTAGCAAGATTTTCTTCCATTAAATTAGACCCTTGGGTTTGTCTTCAGTGCCTTACAAACTTCTGCCAAAACCACAGTGGTGAACTTGCAGAATTCTTTATTCATCTTTATGGCTTTTCACATAGCATTGCTCCTGAATAAGGAGCTTGCTTTATAGGAAGTCAAGTACAACAGTAAGTGGAAGTTCTTGCTATGATAAAAAAAGGTTATGGAATGGGTAATAGATGAGGTAGCTATAAATACCAGTTACAATCATGTGGTCATTTGCAGTAACAAGAGCTATAATAGTTATAAAATTATCTTCATTTTATTTTTTTTTAATTTTATTTTATTTTTAAACTTTACATAATTGTATTAGTTTTGCCAAATATCAAAATGAATCCGCCACAGGTATACATGTGTTCCCCATCCTGAACCCTCCTCCTTCCTCCCTCCCCATTCCATCCCTCTGGGTCGTCCCAGTGCACCAGCCCCAAGCATCCAGTATCGTGCATCAAACCTGGACTGGCAACTCGTTTCATACATGATATTTTACATGTTTCAATGCCATTCTCCCAAATCTTCCCACCCTCTCCCTCTCTCTCAGAGTCCATAAGACTGTTCTATACATCAGTGTCTCTTTTGCTGTCTCGTACACAGGGTTATTGTTACCATCTTTCTAAATTCCATATATATGCATTAGTATACTGTATCGGTGTTTTTCTTTCTGGCTTACTTCACTCTGTATAATAGGCTCCAGTTTCATCCACCTCATTAGAACTGATTCAAATGTATTCTTTTTAATGGCTGAGTAGTACTCCATTGTGTATATGTACCACAGCTTTCTTATCCATTCATCTGCTGATGGGCATCTAGGTTGCTTCCATGTCCTGGCTATTATAAACAGTGCTGCGATGAACATTGGGGTACACGTGTCTCTTTCCCTTCTGGTTTCCTCAGTGTGTATGCCCAGCAGTGGGATTGCTGGATCATAAGGCAGTTCTGTTTCCAGTTTTTTAAGGAATCTCCACACTGTTCTTCATAGTGGCTGTACTAGTTTGCATTCCCACCAACAGTGCAAGAGGGTTCCCTTTTCTCCACACCCTCTCCAGCATTTATTACTTGTAGGCTTTTGGATTGCAGCCATTCTGACTGGCGTGAAATGGTACCTCATAGTGGTTTTGATTTTCATTTCTCTGATAATGAATGATGTTGAGCATCTTTTCATGTGTTTGTTAGCCATCTGTATGTCTTCTTTGGAGAAATGTCTATTTAGTTCTTTGGCTCATTTTTTGATTGGGTCATTTATTTTTCTGGAGTTGAGCTGTAGGAGGTGCTTGAAACTAGAACACTTTCTAACACCATACACAAAAATAAACTCAAAATGGATTAAAGATCTAAACGTAAGACCAGAAACTATAAAACTCCTAGAGGAGAACATAGGCAAAACACTCTCTGACATACATCACAGCAGGATCCTCTATGACCCACCTCCCAGAATATTGGAAATAAAAGCAAAAGTAAACAAATGGGACCTAATTAACCTTAAAATTATCTTCATTTTACATGAATATATTTTTGTATATATTAACCATTTTTAGCTTCTCTCTCCTCTTTGCCTGCCTGTGGTAAAAGAAAACATGCCACTACAATTTAATCTTACATCTCAGTGTATCTAAGTAGTTAAGAAACAGAATTCAACAGGGGAGTGTGATTCAGCTAGATGAGGAAAGAACATCACCCGTAAATGGATAAATGAACTCGGTATTCTCTTTGAAGGAGAGAGCTTGTTTTGGTTGAATGAAGAATAATTGCATTATATTAACAGGAAGCATGTTCAGACTTAAACTGAAGAAAGTGGGGAAAACCACTAGACCATTCAGGTATGACCTAAATCAAATCCCTTATGACTATACAGTGGAAGTGAGAAAAAGCTTTAAGGGACTAGACCTGATAAACAGAGTGCCTGATGAACTATGGACAGAGGTTCATGACATTGTACAGGAAACCGATCAAGACCATCCGCAAGAAAAAGAAATGCAAAAAAGCAAAATGGCTCTCTGGGGAGGCCTTAGAAATAGCTGTGAGAAGAAGAGAAGAGGAAAGCAAAGGAGAAAAGGAAAGATTTACCCATTTGAATGCAGAGTTCCAAAGAACAGCAAGGAGAGATAAGAAAGCCTTCCTCAGGGATCAGGACAAAGAAATAGAGGAAAACAATAGAATGGGAAAGACTAGAGATGTCTTCAAGAAAATTAGAGATACCAAGGGAACATTTCATGCAAAGATGGGCACAATAAGGGACAGAAAAGTAGGGACCTAACAGAAGCAGAAGATATTAAGAAGAGGTGGCAAGAATACACAGAAGAACTGTACAAAAAAGAGTTTCATGACGAAGATAATCACAATGGTGTGATCACTCACCTAGAGCCAGACATCCTGGAATGTGAAGTCAAGTGGGCCTTAGGAAGCATCACTAGGAACAAAGCTAGTGGAAGTGATGGAATTCCAGGTGAGCTATTTCAAATCCTAAAAGACGATGCTGTGAAAGTGCTGCACTCAATATGTCAGCAAATTTGGAAAACTCAGCAGTGGCCACAGGACAGGAAAAAGTCAGTTTTCATTCCAATCCCAAAGAAAGGCAATGCCAAAGAATGCTCAAACTACCACACAATTGCACTCATCTCACATGCTAGTAAAGTAATGCTTAAAATTCTCCAAGCCATGCTTCAGCAATATCTGAACCATGAAATTCTAGATGTTCAAGCTGGTTTTAGAAAATTCAGAGGAACCAGAGATCAAATTGCCAACATCCACTGGATCATTGAAAAATCAAGAGAGTTCCAGAAAAACATCTATTTCTGCTTTATTGACTATACCAAAGCCTTTGACTGTGTGGATTACAATAAACTGTGGAAAATTCTAAAAGAGATGGGAATATCAGACCACCTGACCTGCCTCTTGAGAAACCTGTATGCAGGTCAGGAAGCAATAGTTAGAACTGGACATGGAACAACAGACTGGTTCCAAATAGGACAAGGAGTACGTCAAGACTATATATTTTCACCCTGCTTATTTAAGTTGTACTCAGAGTATATCATGAGAAATGCTGGGCTGGATGAAGCACAAGCTGGAATCAAGATTGCCGGGAGAAATATCAATAACCTCAGATATGCAAATGATACCACCCTTATGGCAGAAAGTGAAGAAGAACTGAATAGCTTCTTGGGGAGAGTGAAAAAGTTGGCTTAAAGCTCAACATTCAGGAAACTAAGATCATGGCATCTGGTCTCATCACTTCATAGGAAATAGATGGGGAAACAGTGTCAGGCTTTATTTTTGGGGGCTCCAAAATCACTGCAGATGGTGATTGCAGCCATGAAATTAAAAAAGTGCTACTCCTTGGAAGGAAAGTTATGATCAACCTAGATAGCATTTTAAAAAGCAGAGATATTAATTTGCCAACAAAGGTCCATCTAGTCAAGGCTATGGTTTTTCCAGTGGCCCTGTATGGGTGTGAGAGTTGGACTGTGATGAAAGCTGAGTGCTGAAGAATTGATGCTTTTGAGCTGTGGTGCTGGAGAAGACTCTTGAGAGTCCCTTGGACTGCAAGGAGATCCAACCAGTCCATCCTAAAGGAAACCAGTCCTGGGTATTAATTGGGAGGACAGATGCTGAGGCTGAAACTCCAGTACTTTGGCCACCTCATGTGAAAATTTGACTCATTGGAAAAGACCCTGATGCTGGGAGGGATTGGGGGCAGGAGGATAAGGGGACAACAGAGGATGAGATGGCTGGATGGCATCATCGACTCAATGGACATGAGTTTGGGTAAACACCGGGAACTGGTGATGAAAAGGGAGGCCTGGCGTGCTGCAGTTCATGGGGTTGCAAAGAGTCGGACACGACTGAGTGACTGAACTGAACTGAACAGGAAGCATAATTTTCCTGTTGTCCTTATCAGAAAGTTTTGTTCTTCAAAGAGGTAATGATGAATTCTTAGTTAACAAGGAGTGAAGTTAACTAGTTAAGCTATTATGGTGGCTTTGTACTATCTCAATTTAACTATCTGGAAATCTGTTTCCCAGAATCTGTATTGTTCTTGTTTATGGTTGGCCATGAAAGAGGTCTGCGTAGGATTTGGAAGGTACTTGTCATGCAGTAGCCATGTTTCTATGTTTCACAGGTTGATGCAGCGCTCCAGGGACTATGGCAACTGAGAATGTTGCTACTGATCAGGTAGTTCAATTTATTGTTGACTCATAACTTGACCTTCCACCAGATCTCTTACTCATGTTATCTTTGTCTTTGACCAAGTATGCTTGTAGCATGATGGCAAATGACATCCACTTCTCCTGAAGATCACCCAGTACTGTGACACTGAAGGAGGTAAGAGAAAAAGACGAGTTTCAGTGTACCTTGTGGGTTCCATTGTCCTCATATATTTCCATACATGTCACAGTTTGTCCGTGCTTTTGTCCACATCCAACTTTCCTTCACAAATATTACTCTGGTTGACTTACAGTGAATTCAGGCACAACACCAAACACAAATATAACAGTTTTTATCTGTATTTAGTGTTGGAATAAAAATGGAACAGACTCTTCCACTGGCTCTAGCCCCTGCCTGTAAATAATCATAGGTTCAGTTGCTCTGTGGTGTCTGACTCTTTGTGACCCTATGGACTGCAGCACACCAGGCCTCCCTGTCCATCACCAACTCCTGGAGTCTACCCAATCTCACGTCCATTGAGTCAGTGATGCCATCCAACCATCTTATCCTCTGTTGTCCCCTTCTCCTCCTGTCTTCAATCTTTGCCAGTATCAAGGTCTTTTCCAATGAGTCAGTTCTTTGCATTAGGTGGCCAAAGTATTGAAGTTTCAGCTTCAGCATCAGTCCTTCCAAGGAATCTTCAGGACTGATTTCCTTTAGGATTGACAGGTTTGATCTCCTTTCAGTCTAAGGGACTCTCCCCAGGTCTCCTGCATTGCAGGCAGATTCTTTACCAGCTGAGCCACAAGAGAAGCCGAATAATCCTTATAATTAATGTCTTACTCTACATAACTGGTAATTCTTCTCTGAACATGCCCTGACAGGATGTCTAAGAGGAAAGGGCTGTATGATAAGTGGCTTCAGTTATGTCCTATTCTTTGTGACCCTATGGACTGTAGCCCACCAAGCTCCTCTGTCCAAGGGATTCTTTAGGCAAGAATACTAGATTGGGTTGCCATGCCCTCCTCCAGTGGAACTTCCCAAATCAGGGATCAAATCTATGTCTCTTACGTCCCATGCATTGACAAGCTAATTCTTTACCCCTACTGCCTGGGAAGCCCTAAACGGAAAGAACTAAGGAAATGGTATTCATGACAATTTCAGATACTATATCAAGATTTGTGATGTGAGGATCTTTAGGTGAAAAATGTCATTATATAGTATTATGGGGCAAGTTTTGAAATTTAGACAACTTTACACATGTTCTATATGGTTGATTTAAAGTCAAAAATCAAGAGGAGAATGTACCAGTAGAAAGGTACTCTGGACACCTGCTTCCATATGACATGGAAGGAGCTTTTATTTAGAATTAAATCTTCTGATCCAGACCACAGATGAAGCAACCACAGGACCACCATTTATTGTCTGGGAGATCCAGGTGTGTATTTCAGCTAGGGTCCTACAGCAGAGAGGCTTTCTCTTATCAAGCTTGGAGGGTTTTTGTTCAGCTTTTCCTATTACTTCAAACACTGTGAGTTCCCAGACAGCACAGAAGTACTTTGCAGAATCTTCCAATTGTAAGTTTGAAATGGTGAGGCTGGATGATTTACCTGATCTCTCAAAATTTATAGAGTAATGGCCATCCCTTGTAAGGAAAATCATCTTTCCACTGGGACGTTGCTTGTACCAAAAAATGTTGTGACTTGTTGTTACAATAACAACTTGTAAAATGTTGTTGCTCCGACTTGTTTCATACCGACAGTTCAGGGTAACTGACTCCCCAACTCGACTGGATATGCCTGCTTGGTCTTGAATAATTTTATGGGCTACACTGGATCCTGTGAGGAAAATCAGAAAACAGAGATGAAACAGTGAATAAAATAGTGTAGGGATCAGACTCATTTAGGACCACCACCTCCCAAAACAAACTGAAATCCTAAGATGCTTGCTTTTCCCCAGTCCTCCTTTCCTCCCCAAGGCCCTTTGAAGCACCACACACCTGTGTGCAGGCCTTTCACCCTGAATACCCGCACCCACGTTTGGGAGCATCCCTACCAGAGAAGGTGAAGGCCAGGAACATCCAGAGCAGGCTGGAGAGTGGCATGAGGCATGGGTTCCCCTGCACAAATGTGCTCAGTTTTGCCTCAAGCTGAGAGTGTCTTTGTGCTCCTGGCAGCACATATACATATAACCTCAGGTCCTGTGTGACTCCTTCAAACAGGAAGTGGGGTTTGTCATTTGCATACGCTATGTGGTCTGTGCACAGCTGGGAAAAAAAGTCTGGCTCACCACAAACTTTTACTTTGTCAATTTTTCTTTCACTGGTAATTAAGTTAGGCTGATCCTGAAAGGGGGCTTCACAAAAGCAATTAGTAATAAAGGTTTGAGCTGAGGGGAATTGAGGAACAAACTAGGTGACATTCACTGATAATTATTCAACACAATAATTTTGCCATCCCATTTAAAACAGCATTTGTTTTTTGTTTTAAACATTTTATTAGAGTATAGTTGATTTACAGTGTTGTGTTAGCTTCTGCTGTACAGCAAAATGAAATATCCATCAACAGAAGAGTAGATGGAACATATGTATAATGAAATTGTTGCTGTTGTTGTTTAGTTGCTAAGCCATGTCCCACTGTTTTTCAACCCCATGGACTGTAGCCCTCCAGACTGCTCTGTCCATGGGATTTCCCAGGCAAGAATACTGGAGTGGGGAACCATTTCCTTCTCCAGGGGTTCTTCCTGACCCAGGGATCAAACCCATGTCTCCTGCTTGGCAAATGCATTCTTTACCACTAGGCCACCAGGGAAACCCATGATGAAATCATTCAGCTATAAAAAAAAGAATAAAATAATACCATTTGCTGCAACATGAACAGATCTAAAATAAAATTTAGTATAAGCTATGAACCCTTCTTGTAATCTATTTACTAGTCATTTATTTAGCCTGCAATTAAATATATATTGCTCCATCCAGAATCTAAGTACTTTATTTAAAAACTCACAGATCTTTGGTCTTCTTGGTGAAATGTAGTCTTATCCAAAATTTTTAATGTATTTTTTTCTGGGTTTTAGGGCTCTACTTAGTTTTTTCAATATGTAAAATTACTTTGACATCAAATGATTAAAAAAAAATCAGTCCTTCTGTCTTTAAGGCTCTATTCTATTGATTGTGTTTATATGAATTTATGACAGGAATAAAATAATTATACTTTTGAAACATGATATTAAGTCTTATTTATTAGATTTTGAGAAGGATCAGAATATTCAGTCTCATTGCCTCCACAAGTAGAATTGTACTTATTAGATCATGTGTCTTGGAATTCTCCTCGTGTCACATTTTCTATCCCACTGGCCCAAATTGTTCAGTCTCACTGCTTATTATTTTTTCTTCTTGCAAAATACACTTTAGATAAGCATGCTGGATCTTTCTGTGCCGTAGAATTATACTGCACTCCAACAAAACTTAGTATCTACACCACAGATGGTGATGCATGAAGTTTTGTAAACTGTTACATGTTCATTGAAGGCAGGAGGAGACGGGGATGACAGAGGATGAGATGGTTGGATGGCATTACCAACTCAATGGATGTGAGTTTGTGTAAACTCAGGGAGTTGGTGATGGACAGGGAAACCTGGCATGCTGCAGTCCATTGGGTCGCAAAGAGTCAGAAACAACTGAGCAACTGAAGTGAACTGAACTGACGTGTTCATTTAGAATATAGCTGTCAATCTTCCATTTGGTTTCATCATTTTAATGGATGAATTAATAAAAAGAATAAAAGGCACAGAGATAATAGAAAAGAAAGTACAGACAAGGTCTTTAAAACAGTGCCAATTCCTTGGTTTTAAGTTCCTTGAGTGGTGTCGTTAATGACTGATACATGGAGGAGAGTGCATATTTAGTTGAGACATCTTCTCCCCTGTCCCATTTCACCTGAGTGCTGTCAGGCAGCTGATGCCTTGGTTTGCTGGTATCTTAAAAGAAGAGATCATGAGTGCTCACAGCAGCCTGGGCAGCAGCATGATATTGTACATGTAGCATATATATTTATATATAACAATTATATACATTATATATACCAAAAAATTAATATTGATAAAATATTTTTAAAATATAAATGATAATCTGATACATCAGTTTTATATGCACTTTTTTATGCATAGCTCTATGAAATTTTATCACAGGTGTATGTTTTTGTACCATTACAAAAATCATGATACAGAATTGCTCCCTCTCTAGAGAAAATGATTTTCATACTATCTCCACCCCTGCAACTCATGATAACCCCTAGAAACTACTGATCTTTTGATGTCTATATTTTGTCCTTTTGAGAATGCAGTAAAAGTAAACTCATACATTATGTATGCAATTGTAATAATATAGTGTGTAAGCATGTACCATGTAGTCTTCTGAGATGCTTTTTTCACTCACCATGGAGATCCATCTAGGCTATTGCATGTATCAATAGTATATTTCTTTTAATCACTACAGACTGTCCCCAGCTTATGATGGACCAACTTAGGATTTTTGACTTTATGGTTATGAGAAGGTATATATACATTCACTAGAAACCATACTTTGTATTTTCAATTTTTATCTTTCCCCATGCTGGTAACATGTTGTATACATTCTCTAATGATGCTGAACAGCAACAGCAAGCTGAGCTCTCAGTCATCCCTGGGATCGTGAGGGTAAACCACTGATCCACTACAACCATTCTGCACTCATACAGTCCTTCTGTTCTTCACTTTCAGCACAACACCTTAAGGTTAGGCTAGGCTAGACTCTGATTCACAGTGTTAATTATACTCATTTTATACTTATGATATTTTCAACTTAAACTGGCTTATTGAAACTTAACCCTATTTCAAGTTGAGATAGATCTATAAGTAATACTTTATTGTATGGGTGTACCACAGCATATTTATCTATTCACACAATGAAGAACATTTGGCTGGTTTCCAGCTTTTGGCCATCACAAACACAGCTGCCATGAATATTCATGTACAGATTTTTGTGTGAACATGGTTTTCATTTCTCAAGTATAAATGCTCGTAAAGGAGTATGATTGCTGAGCTGTAAGGTGAGTGAATATTTAAGTTTATGTGGAACTGCTAAACTGTCCTCCAGAATGACTGTACCATTTCCCCACCAGCAGTGTATGAGTGATCCAGTTTCTCTACATCATTGCCAGAACTTGGTATCATCAGTATTTTTCATTTTAGCCATTAAGCAAGATGTGGACTGGTATCTCATTGTGGCTTTAATTTGCATTTCCCTGATGGTTAAAGATGTTGAACATCTGTTTACATGCTTATTTCCATGCTTATTTCCCTAATACAAAGTTCTTGCATGAAGTGTCTGGGTGAACCTTTTGTTCGTTTTTCAGTTAGATTGCTTGTTTTCTTCCTGCTGAGTTTAGAGAGTACCTTGTATTCTGAATACCATCCTTTGATGAAAATACATTGTGAAAATATTTCCTGTCTATTCTGTGGTTTGTCTTTTTCATTATCTTAATAGTATCTTTCACAGAGCAAGCATTTTTAATTTTGATGAAATAGTTTACTTTTTTGTGGATTGTGATTTCAGTGTCATGACAAAAATCATTTTGTCCAACAACTGGTCCTGAAGATTTTCTTTTTTTCAAAAAGAGTCATAGTTTTATATTTCACACATGGAAGTATGGTCCATTTTGAGATTCTCCTTAAATTTTTGTATCAGGTGTGAGATTTAGGCCAAGTTTCAGTTACCTGCCTAAATCATGTGCTTGTATCATTCCTCCATTGAATTGTCATTGCACCTTTGCCAAAAAGTCAGATTTCCCAACTTTCTCCACATCCCCACTTGTGATAACTCAGTAGCATATACTTGTTAGTGAATTTTATTATCCTTTTTGTATTCTTTATTATACTTTTTATTTTATATTGGAGTATAGCCAATTAATTTCACTTTCATGCACTGGAGAAGGAAATGACAACCCACTCCAGTGTTCTTGCCTGGAGAGTCCCAGGGAAGGGGAACCTGGTGGGCTGCTGTCTATGGGGTCACACAGAGTCGGACATGACTGAAGCACTGAAGCAATTTAGCAGCAGCAGCAGCAGCAGCAGCCAATTAATGCTGTAATAGCTTCAGGTGGACACCAGAGGGAGTCTATCTGACTAACACTGTAGCATCTGTACTATTGCTTACTTTTCATTCCTTATAGTTATAATTTGTGCTTTCTCTTTTTTCACCATGATAATTGTACCTAGGAATGTATATTTTATTAATCATTTTAGCAAAATTAACTTGGTATCTCATAGTTATTTCTATCATTTTCTTTCTATTTTACAAATTTGACATTTTTTATTATGTTATTGTTTCAGTTTACATTAGTTGTAATTTTTCTTCTTTTTTTTTGTTGAAAGCTTACATAATTGTTTTCTCAGCCTTTTTCTTTAGCAGTATAAACATTTAAAAGGATAAATCTCTCCTATGTAAAATATTAACTATATCTCATAAATATTTGTATGTATGTGTTCTCACTATATTTTCTTTCAAAATATTTTCTTATACCACACTAATTATTTATTTAGTGGTTTTTTTTTAAGTTTAATGTCTAAGTTCCAAATATTTGGGAGTTTCTAGAGATATACTTTTGCTATTGATTTTCTAAGTCAATTCTAATTTGATCAAAGAATAAATTCTATATAATTTATTTTCTTAAATGTACTAAGACTTTTTATGCACTAACCAATGTGCATGTGTGTATTTATCTACATGACAGGGTGTGCCTGGAGCCTCGGCTGCAGATCTGGGTACAGGCTGCAGGTGCCTGGGGAGCACTGTGCACTTGCTGCACAGAAGTAGGTGGCTGAGTCTCCAGGCTGGGAAGCTGTGATGTGCGGTGAGAGCTGTTTGGCATCCCATACTGAGGAAAACTGTGAGTCTCCCATCTTCCTTTTTATTCGTAACTGAATCTATGACTATCAAGAATACAAGGCCTTTACCAGGGTATTGACTGTACCAGGAGAAGTAGTCAAATGTTCTCCTCTCCTACAGTTCAGAATGGAAATCTCTCCTTCCTGGACTATCAAAGATTGAGGGCTCTGTTTCACCTGCTTTTGGTCACTTTTTTCCTTCTCTTGTCCACCCACCCGTTTAAAGAGATAAAAAGTCATCAGGTCCACAGATTAGTATTTCCTTCTTAAAGTTCCTATCTGCATGAATTTGTCCATTCCCCAATTTTCTCATTCCCCTTAATTAATGAGATATCTTAGTTTTCGTCCACCACAAACCACAGTCTAAGTGAAGCCACAGAAGTAAAAATGATGCTCCCAGAATCTTGTCCATCGTTCTTGGCACCAAAGGTCAGTGACAACTCACGTTCCTCTTCTGGTCTTCTCAACCAGCTAGAACTCTGACTTTAAGTTCACATCTGCTTTAATGCTTTCAACAGACCCCATCCTCTTACAAATGCTTTCACTTAAACCTATCTCTCTCAAAGAACGTATTCCCCATATTGAGGCTAGAATTGCTGTAAATTAATTTCATTGGGAATCAGAAACACTCTGCTTACACATGGGTAAAGAGCAGGTTAGAATTTCTCTCCCACTGTCCACCTCTTCCTTTTCTTAACACCTCCTAGAAAAACTCATATATTAGGACAGCATGATATGTTAATGGAGATTACATTATTTTACAATGGGAAAGAGAGAGACTCCCATGAAGTTACAAATTAGTGTGCGGAGGGATATTTCTTTTTTTATTATAAATACTAATTAAAGTCTATTGAAGATACACAGAAGCATATTATATATCATTACAAGATAAAGTCATGGATCCAAACAGAGAGAATGTATAGCCCTTTTGCCATGATGACTTCAATTTTGACACAATTTTTCAGACGTGTCCACATTTTACATGACCCTAAAAAATGATAGAAAGCCAATCAAGTTCAATTTATATATATATATATATACTTTTCCTAAAATATAAATTTGGCAAATGGAATATTTCCAAGATGATCATGGATCCTAAGCTGACATTCGGGTTGCTCAGAATACTTTTGATAAGGGTTGAAGT
The DNA here is from genome assembly GCF_019923935.1 of Bubalus bubalis. Taxonomy (NCBI): domain Eukaryota; kingdom Metazoa; phylum Chordata; class Mammalia; order Artiodactyla; family Bovidae; genus Bubalus; species Bubalus bubalis. The sequence continues at coordinate 78,973,037 of NC_059167.1, forward strand.
ATAAAAAGTGAGTTAAATTATGAATCTGTACAGATTTAAGACATCCAAATACTCTGTCTCTTCCTTCACACACATCGGTATCACAGATGTCCCTCAGCTTCTGATGTCATTAAGATCACATGACCAATGCTGCTGATATTTTATCAGAGAGAGAATAAAACAACCCACCACCTCTGGATGGTGAAGATGATTCTGGAAAATATAGTGAATAAGAGAAGCAATATCAAGTGTCAAAGTGTAAGAGGTCTGAAGGAAAGGTTGGAGAGGAAATACCCAGGGTCAGGAGAGAAACATGGGTTTGTGAGTAAAACATGTCCTTCATCACTTAGGGAGCAGAGCAGTGTGAAGATTAAAGCAGATAGTGCTGGGGAAGACATGTCTAGACGTGGCTAGAAAGAGATGGGGGTTGGTTGGATAGGCAAAGAAAGTTCAAAGACAAATGTGAACATTGGAGAATTAGACTTGAATAATAGCAAAAGCAGTGAAACCTGCAGGACTGTTCCCAGGAATAAATGTCACAGTGGCTGTATTAGACACTGTTGGCACCTTGCTCAAATTTTCTCAGAAACGTCATCTGTGCTCAGTCCCCAAGTTCTTTGTGTTTTGCTGCCAGCAGCTTAGATAACAACTGATTTCTGTGACTATCCAATTCTCTTGTCTAAGTGGTACAGTATGGTCTGATATGTGCTCTAGCGCTCCCCACAAAATCAGGCAGACAGAACATCAGGAACATCTGAAATCTTCTTTTTTGGCCTTTTCCCTTTCCCTAGTCAGTGGGCTTCCCAGGTGGTGCTAGTGGTAAAGAAGCCACCTTCCAAGGCAGGAGACCTGAGAGACTCCAGTTCAATCCCTGGGTCTGGAAGACCCCCTGGAGGAGGAAATAGCAACCCAGTCCAGTATTCTTGCCTGGAAAATCCCACAGGCAGAGGAGCCTGGCGGATATTTCTCTCGAGGTCTGAGTCGGAGGCAGAGGACCTAAGGCAGAGAGTATTTAAATAGTTTGTTCATCATTTTCATTCATGAAAAATTACACTACTTCTCATAATTATGCTATCTTTGATACACTAATATTAGATATTATAAAAACCAACACTAATGATGCTTTCTGTTGAAGAGTCAAAACTTAGAAGATATGACTGTTAATCTTTATACTATAGATAATAGCTCTAAGTACAACTAGAGTTTCAGAAAAGATATGATATTCCTGTTTTTCTATATTGAAACTCTCAGAAAACATGATTGTATTAATATGTAGATCCATGGTAGAATTATATTTGTGGCAGGTTTAGGCTAAAGACAAGAAAACAGCTTTCTTTGTTGATGGAGAAAGCCAATGAATCTCAAAGAAAAGCTCAACTTTTTATTATATTCTGTCTAATCCTATTCTATTTGTGCTAATAATATAAATAAAAGGCTGTACCTAGAAAGACTTTGTGAGTTGATTTATGGATACTATCCCCAACAAAACAGTTAAAACAGATGAAAATTATTTTTAAGAATCTAAAGCCTTTGGACATAGTCTTTAGGTTATACAGCATATAAAAGTGTAATAGAGACACATTTATTCATAAAATCTACTAAATCTCCATGATAGCAGAAAGAATCTGTGGCAATTGTACCATGACCCACTCCCCGTCCCCAGCTCAACATGATGGAAATTCTACTCAAGGTGGATACAACCAAGAACACAAGGCTCCTTCTCTGTCCAGCTGGCAGTATAGGGTTATCATATCTCCTACAGAGGGGCTGGCTGCTGTCCTTTCTTACCTCCCCGAGGTCTGTGTTACAGAAACTGTATTACAAACAAGAAAAGCTGATAGGTCTACGGCCACTTTTCACCTCACTTATAGCACAGGCACTTATCTATGTCAGGCATGGTAGGCTGAGAATACTGGGTCCTCTTGCTCTCATCCCAGCTCATAGAGTGGTGATTTCATGCTGGCAAAGGCAAGCCAAGAAGACAAGAGGCTACTGCTCCCTTGCATCACGCTTCTCATAACACAGGGATGTCACTCGGAGACAAGCGGCCAGATAGGTCTACGGCCACTTTTCACCTCACTTATAGCATAGGCACTTATCTACGTCAGGCATGGTAGGCTGAGAATACTGGGTCCTCTTGCTCTCATCCCAGCTCATAGAGTGGTGATTTCATGCTGGCAAAGGCAAGCCAAGCAGACAAGAGGCTACTGCTCCCTTGCATCACGCTTCTCATAACACAGGGATGTCACTCGGAGACAAGCAGCCAACTGTCCCTTATTACAGGTCCAGAGCAGTGGCTCAGGATTTGTGTCCAGGGAGAGAAGCAGTTGTAAAAACACAGGTCTCCCTTTGAGACTTCCCTGGTGGCTCAGATGGTAAAACATCTGCCTACAATGTTGGAGACCCGGGTTCAATCCCTGGGTGGGGAAGATCTCCTGGAGAAGGAAATGTCAACCCACTCCAGTATTCTTGCCTGGAAAATCCCATGGATGGAGGAGCCTGGCAGGCTACAGTCCATGGGATCGCAAAGTTGAACACGACTGAGCGACTTCAGTTTCAATCCCTTTGAGAAGACTTTAATTGAAACCATCATTGGGAAGCCCAAGTTTAAGGGTGTGTTGAAAACAATGGAGATTTTTATGGTAGACAATTAAGAGGAGGCTGGCAACTCAATGAGAGCAGCAAGTTAATTCATAGACAACTACTTAAAATCTTAAGAGAAAGTACAGGAAAGGAGCTAGCAAGGAAAAGTCCTCTCTGATCAGAAGACTCCAAAGAAAAGTTTCAAAGACTGTCTGTGCAAACAGGCTTGACTTAATTAGATGAGACCTGGGAACAATTTATGCATTTATAGCATTGTTGAAAAAAATCAGCCAGCAATTAATGGAGTCTATTGCCTAGGTGTAAGACAAACAGAAGCAAATAGTTTAACATAGCAATTAGAGAAAGACTGTCAAAGAGCCTTGCTAAACCACTACCACATCAGGATGTCTAAGAATGTAGCCAAGACTATATCCTTTGAGGAACAACATCATAGGCTGCACAGTGTGGGAAAAATGAACTTAACAGAAATAGTCAAGTCACTCGGCAAATAAACAAGCAGACAACAGCAAGTGCCAGAGTGGTGGAAAATGGATATACAGAGTTGCTGTAATAAATGTGGTGGCCTGAATAAGGACTCCCAAAGTTATTCAAGTCCTAATTCCTGGAATCTAAAAATATGACTGTAAAAGAAACAGATCAATTTCTGGGCACATTGATAAAGATAAAAATCTACTGAATGTGAAGTCTTCCAAGACTGAATGTGAAAGATAAAAAATTTGAACAGACGAATTACTAGTATTGAAGTTGAACCAGTAATCAAAAAACTCTTCCAAGACTGAATGTGAAAGATAAAAAATTTGAACAGACGAATTACTAGTATTGAAGTTGAACCAGTAATCAAAAAACTCCTGAGAAACAGAAATCCAGGGCCATATGCTTCAAAAAGAAATTCAACTCAATATTTAAATAAAAATCAGTACCCACACTTTACAAATTATTCATAAAAATCAAAGATGAGGAAATGCTCTCAATCTCATTCACTGAGGCCTACAATATCCTGATACCAAAACCAGACAAAGATTCTACAAAAAAGAAAATTCAGGCCAATATTGCTGATGAATATAGACACAAAAATTCTTAACAAAAGAGTAGCAAACTAAATTCAACAAAACATGAAAAGAATCATGCATCATGATCAAGAGAGATTTATTTCAGGTGTGCAAGGATGGTTCGCAATCCACAAATCAAGCAAGATGATATACCATGTTAACAGAATAAAGGATTAAAATTACATGACTATGTCAATAGATGCAAACAAAGATGTTGACAAGATTTAACATTCATGACAAAAACTGCCAGAATATTTGGTATAAAGAGAGCATGACTCAAAATAATAAAGATAATTTGTTACAAATCTACAGCTGACTGAATCTTATTCTCTAAGATCAGTAACAAGACAAGGATGCAACTCTCACCATGTCTATTTAACATAATACTGGAAGTCCTAGCCTCAGTAACCAGACAGGAAAGAGAAATAATTGGCATCCAAGTTGTAAAGAAAGGTAAACTGTCTCTAATTACAGACAGCATGCTACTCCATGCAGAAAATTGTAAAGATGCTAAAAAACTAATAGAAATAATCAACAAAGTTAATCACAAGTTACAGGATACAAGGTTAATATACAGAAATCTGTTGCATTTCTATACACTAATAGTAGCTATCAGAAAGAGAATTTAAGAATACAATCCAATTTCTAGTTGAATCAAAAAGAATCAAAAGTATCTAGGAATCAGATCAGATCAGTCGCTCAGTCGTGTCCGACTCTTTGCGACCCAATGAATCGCAGCACCCCAGGCCTCCCTGTCCATCACCAACTCCCGGAGTTCACTCAGACTCACGTCCATTGAGTCAGCGATGCCGTCCAGCCATCTCATCCTCTGTCATCCCCTTCTCCTCCTGCCCCCAATCCCTCCAAGCATCAGTCTTTTCCAATGAGTCAACTCTTCGCATGAGGTGGCCAAACTACTGGAGTTTCAGCTTTAGCATCATTCCTTCCAAAGAAATCCCAGGGCTGATCTCCTTCAGAATGGACTGCTTGGATCTCCTTGCAGTCCAAGGGACTCTCAAGAGTCTTCTCCAACACCACAGTTCAAAAGCATCAATTCTTCCACGCTCAGCCTTCTTCACAGTCCAACTCTCACATCCATACATGACCACAGGAAAAACCATAGCCTTGACTAGACAGACATTTGTTGGCAAAGTAACGTCTCTGCTTTTGAATATGCTATCTAGGTTGGTCATAATTTTCCTTCCAAGGAGTAAGCGTCTTTTAATTTCATGGCTGCAGTCACCATCTGTAGTGATTTTGGAGCCCCCAAAAATAAAGTCTGACACTGTTTCCACTGTTTCCCCATCTATTTCCCACGAAGTGGTGGGACCAGGTGCTATGATCTTTGTTTTCTGAATGTTGAGCTTTAAGCCAACTTTTTCACTCTCCACTTTCACTTTCATCAAGAGGCTTTTGAGTAAATTTAACCAATGAGGTGAAAGACCTGCACTCTGAAAACTGTAAAACATTGATGAAAAGAATTTAAGATAATATAAATTGAAAAAGGAATCTGGGAGGGCTATAGTAAACAAGAGTCCACGGCTTTTCATTGGCTGGGTCCTTGCCAGGAAATAAGAGGCATCTTTCATCTTCCCTTTGCCCCCCACTATGTCCACAGGTCATGAGAGCTTCCCCTGCCACCAACACTTCCCTGGTGGCTCAGATGGTAAAGCATCTGCCTACAATGAGGGAGACCCAGGTTCTATCCCTGGGTCAGAAAGATCCCCTGGTGAAGGAAATGGCAACCCACTCCAGTATTCTTGCTTGGAAAATCCCATGGATGGAGGAGCCTGGTCGGCTACAGTCCATGGCATCACAAAGAGTCAAACATGACTGAGCAATTTCACTTTCACTTTCTGTTTAATAATTTTTTATACTTTATAGGACAGAGACGTAAAGATATTTGACTCCAAAAGAGGAAGGAGCTATGGGGATGGAAGCGAGAAGTTCTAGTGATTGAAGAAGGAGTCACAAATCAAAGAATTATTTGGCCTTCCAAAGGTAAAAAAGGCAAGGAAATGGATTATTCCTTAGATCTCAAGAAGGAATGAACTCTGCCAAGACCTTGACTATGGACAGTGAAATGGATTTAAGATTTCTTGCATCCAGGATAATTTTCTTCTAAGTTACCAAGCTCATATTGAACTTTGAGTAAGGTTTATTGTTGATGTTCAGTTTGCTGCACTCATAGGATGGGATGATGCAAGTGTCTGTTGGGACACATTCTGGTGAGGCAAATCTGAGCAGTCTTGAGTCATCTAACTAATCAGGATAACAGCTTTATTGGAGTTATTTTTTTTCTTTGAATTCTTTTCACTTTTTAACATTTTTCAGTTCAGCATATGATGGTTAAATATTTATTTTATTTTTGTCCTCTTATCAGCTATTCTGCTAGTTCCAAGTTAGAAGTCTCTAGTACAGAAGGAAATATAGATTGAGAAAAGAAGATAAAGACCAAAGTTCATAATCTGTAGGGTCAAAACGTGTCTGTGATTAAAACTGTACCAGTGTAGGTAAGAAATAATCTGCACTGCAAATGCCCTGTGGTGGCCTCACGGTGTGACTGTGGCTGGAGGAGGGGCTGAGCCCGCGGAGGGTTTGTGTAGAGGCTGCAGGTGCCTGGGGAGCACTGTGCTGCACAGCACAGAAGTAAGTGCCTGAGTCTGTGGTCTGCGAAGAGGAAATGTGCAGTGAGCTGCGGCGTTCTGTAGGGATTGTTGTGGCTTTTAATCTTCCATTCTGCTTTGTTCCTGAAGGAATGTAAAATAGGTGGATAAGGCGGCCCTTGGGGTTCTGAAGATACCACTGTACATTGCTCACAGAGGCAGAAAAATTACAAATCAGCACGTGGCTGGCTCCCTCCTGGAGACTCAGGGCTGGGGGACTCTGCTCCACATCCAGCCCTTGCACACCTAATGAGAAACAGAAACAGTCACAGTAGAAGGTCATTGTAACTCTGACAAAACCTTGAAAGTGACCCCCCCACACACACAACTCCCATAGATGATGAGAAAGATAGAAAGTCTGCAGGACTTGTCAGCTCCTCTCCCTCCCTTAACAATACAGCAGCTGCTCAATCCTTCAGATGCCCCTCTGGGGCAGCCCCAACTCACAGCAAACCTGGGCAAACAAAAGCCCCAGCACAGTGCCTGCTAGCCTCTTCATGATGCTTCCTTCTCTTACTGACACATTTTCAATGTGAGAAACTTCACTAAACCCGAAGGCGGGAGTGTCATAAGCTGTTGTGGAAATGTTCCTCCTCCTGCAGCCAGTCAGCTCACCCAACAAATCCTGCCCAAGCCCTCACTTTGTGACAGGACGCCCCACCCTCCCACCTCAACCAATTCAGAATGAGCTGGCGAGGAGTGGAGGAGAGTGGGAAATAGAAAGGTAATTATTTTAGGACTTGAGGGGCATTTTCTATGAACATTGCAAAGAAGGCAGACTCTGATTTGGAATTTGTGGAGGATTTTAGGGAAGCTGCCACTGCTGCTAAGTCACTTCAGTCATGTCCAACTCTGTGTGACCCCATAGACAGCAGCCCACCAGGATCCACCATCCCTGGGATTCTCCAGGCAAGAACACTGGAGTAGGTTGCCATAATTTTAGTCTCAGATGGCATGGATGCAGAAGATTCTTGCATAATGAATTATTATTTCTCAGGAGTTCTCAGGATCCTTTTTTTTTTTTTTTTTTAGCATCTCCTGTGTACTCCCCTGTGATTCTGAAGGGTGCTCACGAATCAGCACAGCATTCATAGCAGTCTTGGCTGGAACACTTTGCAATATTAAGCAGTTTTATTTTAAAATTATATTTATTTATTCTAGACTGAACCTTCTTAAAGAGTTATATTGTTTTTAGTCTCTAGATGGGCATTGAAATTAGAATTGCAAATCGTTTTATTTTTATTAAAACATATAATTTAAAAATAAATTTCAAATAAAATTTCAGGTTTAAATACATCATTTTATTTATTTTGTTATTTTTTTAATTAGAAGATATTGCTTTACATTGTTGTGTTAACTTCTGCCATACAACAATGCAAATTAGTCATGGTTATATATATATATATGTGTATATATATATATATATATACACCATCCCTCTTGAGACTTCCTCCCCTTTCCCATTCCAACCCTCTAGTTCCTCACAGAGCACCAGTATGGGCTCCATCTGTTATACCGCACCTTCCCACTAGTTATTTGTTTTACACTAAATACATCTTAATTGTTGATTATTGTTATTTGTATTCTGCTTTTTACCTCTAGTAGGTTATTTTAAAAGAACTAAGTATTTTTTAAAACATATGAAAATCAAGTCTGTGTTTTTCTCAGAGTCTATGAATAATAATGGTTCCCTAATATGGATTTAGAGATAAAAGGGATAGAAAATGAGGACTTGTATATTTTCACTGAAGTAAAATTGAAGTGATCTGCACACACTGGGATCAGATGAACAGTTTGAGGCTGTTGCAAATGTTAACTAAAGGAACTGTGAGAAATAGTGTAGAAAAATAATAATTATTATTATTAGGCACACAGTAGATATTAGAGATGGAGAAGGCAATGACACCCCACTCCAGTACTCTTGCCTGGAAAATCTCATGGATGGAGGAGCCTGGTAGGCTGCAGTCTGTGGGGTTGTGAAGAGTTGGACACGACTGAGCAACTTGACTTTCAATTTTCACTTTCATGAATTGGCGAAGGAAACGGCAACACACTCCAGTGTTCTTGCCTGGAGAATCCCAGGGATGGGGTAGCCTGGTGGGCTGCTGTCTATGGGTCGCACAGAGTCAGACACAACTGAAGCGACTTAGCAGCAGCAGCAGCAGATATTAGAGAAGTAGAATTAGAAGAAGAAAAAGAGGAGAGGGGCAATCAGAGTGGGTCACTTGAAACTTTGCCACAAAAATGTGTTTAACCTAGAATGCCTGTTATAGGGGACCACTGGATAAACAAAGCCTTTTTTTCTTTCATATTCTATTGTCTGGACATACAAGAAGAGATAAGGAAGTCCACTAGAGGTAGGAATAGTTGCACATCCGCTTCAGGAAGTCCCTTTAGAGCCAGTGATGTGGCTGTCAGCCAGGTCACTGACTGGCCTGCAGTTCTTCCTGCAACATTAATGCTAAATCAATGAGACCAGGACAGACCTATCTATAATGAGACAGTGTCTCTATTCAGATTTCAACCAGAATTGTGTTGGTTCTATAGAGGCAGGTGCATGGAATATAATGTTAGTGATTCCCTGTGAAGAGCATTCCCAACAGGAGAAGGTGGTGAAGAACATGAGACTATGCAGAAAGGAAGCTGAGAGCCATATTGTGGAAAATCTCCCCTGAGGAGCAGGAAGGAATGTGCCAGAGGGTGCTAAGTCCTATTACAGAGAAATCTGAGATTCAAAGATCCCTATTTAAGCAAATTATAGTGACTATCAGGATGAAATGCTTCCTTGACAATGACTGCTCCTGGTGTTGAGCCTGTTCAAATGTGCAACTCACCTAGCTGAGAGATACAGAAGCTCATAGGAGTGAAATGGAACTTTTGTTGGAGGTGACATTTCCAGTTTATGCAACCTCACCCCCTGGAGGACAGTTGGAACAAATCCCATCTTGAGGCTTTTATGCTGTATTTCCTCCCCATTCTTACAAGGGTTGAATCTCTTCCCATTCTAATTTGATGAGTGTTTTCAGGGGTTTGCATATTAAGTTGTTGTTGTTCAGTCACTAAGTTGTGTCAGACTCTTTGAGGCCCCATGGACTGCAGCATGCCAGGCTTCCCTGTCCTTCACTATCTCCCAGAGTTTGTGCAAATTCATGTTCACTGAGTCAGTGAAACCATCCAACTATCTCATCCTCTGTCACCATCTTCTCCTGCCCTCGATCTATCCCAGCATCAGGATCTTTTCCTATGAGTTGGCTGTTCTCCTCACATGGCCAAAATTTATTGGAGCTTCAGCAGTAGTCTTCCAAAGAATATTGAGTTGATTTCCTTTAGAATTGATGGTTTTGATCTCCATGCTGTCCATGGACTCTCAAGAGTCTTCTCCAGTATCACAACTCAAAAGCATCAATTTTTCAGTGCTCAGAATTTATGGTTAAACTCTCACATCTATACATGACTACTGGGAAAACCAAAGCTTTGACTATACAGATCTTTGTCAGCAAAGTGATGTCCCTGCTTTTTAAGAGGCTGTTTAAGTTTGTAATAGCTTTTTTTCCAAGGAGCAAGCATCCTTTAATTTCATGGCTGCAGTCATCATGCAGTGATTTTGTGGACCTAGAATATAAAGTCTTCTACTGCTTCCACTTTTCCCCCACATTTGCCATGAAGTTATGGGACCAGATGTCATGATGTTAGTTCTTTGAAGTTTCAGTTTTAATCCAGCTTTTTCACTGTCCTCTTTCACCCTCATCAGGAGGTTCTTTAGTTCCTCTTGGCTTTCTACCATAAGTGTGGTGTCATCTGCATATCTGAGCTTATTGATATTTCTCCCAGCAGTCTTGATTCCAGCTTGTGATTCATCCAGCCCAGGGTTTTACATGAGGTACTGTGCATAGAGTTAAATAAGCAGGGTGACAATATACAGCCCTGACATACTCCTTTCCCAATTTTGAACCAGTCTGTGCTTCCATGTCTCATTCCAACTGTTACTTCTTGACCCACATACAGGTTTCTCAGGAGACAGTGGTGAACTTCCCCTATCAGTGCTCCTTTCAGATATCAAAAGTGTGTTTTAAAAATGCAAATAGCCTCATATTAGAAGAAATGAAATACAAACACCCATTCAGTGAGAAGGTTGAACTAAACCAAAATCAAAATCTCTCCAATGAGTTAATGAGGCATAATTGACTGTTCTGGTACAAAACATACAGTTTTCCATGCCAGGTGTGTGAGAAGAAGATGTATGTCCATGTCTTATTCATGAACGTGAAGAAACACCACAGAAGGTCTAGCTCTTAGGATGTAGCAACAGTGGAGTTTAAATGTTGACCTAGTTGAAGCATATTATTTTGTTTGGTATCTTTGAGTAATCATTTAGTGCACTTTAAATCATGGGAAACGAGGCTAGAGAAATGACTCAATGATATGGCCAATATACTGGTGGGAGTCAAGGTTGGTGATGCAGTACAGTCTAGTTAGTTGAGGGAACTACAGTGACTGGAATGCCTGTTTATCTATGTTTCCATTTCCTCCTGATTACTGAAAACACTGTAGTTCATTGAATTTCCCCCTTTTTTTTTTAATTTCCCTTTTCCAACCCATACATGGTTCTTCCTCAACCCTGGTCCCAGAGTAGCAGCAGGCAAGGCTTTGGGTATGGGCTGCAGGGGGCTTAGCAGCACTGTGTGGAGGCACAGAGGTATGTGGCTGAGTCTTCAGTCCTCTGATATACAGGGAGCTGTAGCCCTCCTTAGTATTCAGAGTGACTCTCACTTGTCCTTGCTCTTTTTCATCCCCATTTACACTCACTACAAACAGGTTCTTGGGGACTTTTTGCAGGTTCCCATCTGCAGCAATGAAATTAAAAGATTCTTACTCCTTGGAAGGAAATTTATGACAAACCTAGACAGCATATTCAAAGCAGAGACATTACTTTGCCAACAAAGGTCTATCTAGTCAAGGCTATGTTTTTTCCAGTGGTCATGTATGGATGTGAGAGTTGGACCATGAAGAAAGCTGAGTGCTGAAGAACTGATGTTCTTGAACTGTGGTGTTGGAGAAGACTCTTGAGAGTCCCTTGGACCACAAGGAGATGCAACCAGTCCATCCTAAAGGAGATCAGTCCTGGGTGTTCTTTGGAAGGACTGATGTTGAAGCTGAAACTCCCATACTTTGGCCACCTGATTCGAAGAGCTGACTCATTTGAAAATATCCTGATGCTGGGAAAGATTGAGGGCAGGAGGAGAAGGGGACAACAGAGGATGAGATGGTTGGATGGCATCACCGGCTCGATGGACATGGGTTTGGGTGGACTCTGGGGGTTGGTGATAGACAGGGAGGCCTGGCATGCTTGGTTCATGGGGTTGCAAAGAGTCGGACACAACTGAGCGACTGAACTGAACTGAACATCTGTACTAGTGTAAAGCATAGAAAGAGCTGGAAGGGGAACTGCAGGTGAAATTGGGACTTTCTCCTTCCTGAACATAGCGAAGGAGGATGCTGTTCCACAGTCAAGAGGCTGCTCACTCCTGTTCAGAAAGACAGGTCAGACATAGAAAATAATTTATCTACAGAGTATTCATCGTCTTCACACCCCCAGATATTAGAACCTGGAGGTGCCTGACTGTGTCCCCCACCTTCCCCATCACCACTGCTCAGAATGTCTTCAGCAGTCCCTGGACTTATGACCGAGATGAAGCCACAGGATCAGCAATGAGGCTAGAAAAGTTCTCCTCTCCATTTATCCTGATCAAGTATCCCCAACATGGAAAGTTGTACGACCTAGATCTGTGGAACATTCTGCTTCAGGTAATAGGATTCTGCATCTGGTTGCCCAGCCAATCAGAGAGGATAACACATACATGTGCTAGAAATACACCATTTCTGCCCTAGAATCAGTTTCCTGTGGTTGAAAGAGGGAGTAAACACTGCTTTCTAGAGACCAACTTCACAAACATTAAGGATATTTCTCACGAACTCGTAATGCAAAGAGAGCCGAAACCTTTCAGAGCTGGGTTGCCTTATGATGGGCTGCTATTATTCCACTTGAGAGAGATTGGAATTGCAAATGTGGAAGAAAACACACTTTGGTTAGAAATTTTTTACATAAAATTTTGATAAAATTTATAAACTTTCAAATCCCAATTTATAAATGTGCACAACTGCTATGCGTTAAATTATGTTTATGCACACCATTCTAATAGAAAAGTTATGCAACAGAGATATTATTTCCAACTTACAAACAAGAAAACTAAAGCTGAAAGAGATCAAGTAGCTAACCTGAGATCACACGTATGGTAGGTGGCATAGTAAGAATCACAGCGCATATCTATCTGGCTAAGTAGTCTATAGTGTTTGGAATCTGCCACACCACCTACATTTGCGATACTCAGTAAATGTGAAGGGTTAGTGAAGGTTTATTCTAAAAACACTGGGAACCTGCTTTGTGGTTATTCTTCCTAATAACACCAAAACGTGCAACATCTGGTGAATGGATAAACGAAATGCAATTCGTTTGCCAGTGAATTGCTATTCCTCAATAAATATGACTGAAATACTAATGTATGCTACAAGATAAATAATGTTTTAATTATGTTAAGGAATAATAGCCAGACACAAGATTACATATTGAACGAGTTCATGTATGTGAAATATTCATGGAAGGAACTTATAAAGTTACAAATGTGGTCAGTGGTTGCTGTGGGGCCAAGCGTGGAAATAAAGAACAACTATAATTGGGGATGAAGGATAATTTACTAAAAATTATTAAACTGGAAATTCAAAATGGATGAATATTAGGGAATGTCACTTATACCTCAATAGAGTTGCTTAAAAATAAATAAGAATTTTGTTCTGTCTTATCTGTTACAGTCCAGGAAGAATGTTAGTTTAACTCAACATGTACATATTTATTTAAATAGTGATTTGGGGCCCACAATTTCCCTAGGACCTTTGAAAATTACAAAAGCAATGTTATCTGTGAGCTCAATATGTAGCTGGAAAAATAAAATGCATCCAGGAAAATTTATTAGTACAAGATAGAATTAATTAAGACTGTTCAGAATCTAAATCTACTTCTTGGAATCTGGTACTGCAGATTGACTGCAAAACCTTCTTTCCAGTGAACAACTGAAATAAGCAAAGGAAACAGCGTGGTTGTTGTTCAGTCGCTAAGTCGACTGTTTGTGACCCCAGGCACGCTAGTGTCCTCTGTCCTCCACTACGCCCTGGAGTTTGCTCAAATTCATGTCCATTGACTCAGTGATGCTATCTAACCACCTCATCTCTTCTCACCTAAACAGTATGGGGTAGGTGCTAAAAATCAGAGCAGTGCCTTCCACCTGTGTGCTCAGTTGCTCAGTCGTGTCTGACTCTTGACCCCATGGACTGTAGCCCACCAGGCTTCTCTGTCCATGGGGATTCTGCAGGCAAGAATACTGGAGAAGCTTGCCATGCCCTCCTCCAGGGGATCTTCCCAACTCAGAGGTCGAACCCAGGTCTCCCACATTGCAGGTAGATTCTTCATTGTTTGAGCCACCAGGGAAGCTCATGAATACTGAAACTTAAGTCTTGTTCTGGAAAGAGAAACAGGATTGGAAGGTCTCAACAGCTAACTCCTGACTTACCTTTCTAAGAAAAGAGATGCAGTTACTGTTAATAAAGGAATATCTGAAAAGTCTCATTAATGTCTCCTATTTAGAAGTATAAATGCATGTCTGGGGAGGGGCTGCGAGACTAACAGTAGTGTAATGTAGTGTTAGTTGCTCAGTTGTGTCTGACTCTTTGCAACCCATTGACTGAAGGCTCTACCATAAATGGGATTTTCTGGGCAAGAATACCAGAGTGGGTTACCATGCCCTCCTCCATGGATCGAAGCCGTGTCTGAACCCTGAACCAAGGATTGAACCCACATCTCTTATGTCTCTTGCATTGGCAGGCGAGTTCTTTACCAACTAGCGCCACCTGTGAAGCCCTGACACACAGAAGTCACTACAAATCAATTTCCTTTTTCTTTTCTCCAGATCACAGCAATCAGCCCACTTGAGGAAGGATTGTGAGGACATGACCACACCATTCAGAAAACTCATTTGCTATGGAGCTTATTTCTGAGGAGACTACTAATTCCTTGATAAATTAACCCACATGTTGGAGGGTCTGTGTCCAAACCAGGAAGTATAGGGCTCCAACAGCAGGAAGCATTCCTTCAACTAATATGGCCGAATCCTGAAATCTAAAGCTATTGTAATTATCTGAAATAGAGGCCAAGCCAATTGACCACTAGATAAATTAAATAAATCTGCCTGAAGTGGCTTGTAAGGTAAAACTGTTAACATTTTTAGATAAACAAATCAAAATGAGTCCAACTTCATCTTTTATTTTAGAGTTTGAGTAGTGTGAGCTCTAGAAATACTTTTATCTTTTGCACTACACATACATATATATTAGCTTCCCAGGTGGCTTACTGGTAAAGAATCCACCTGCAAAGCAGGAGACACGAGTTTGATCACTGGGTCAGGGAGATACCGTGGAGAAGGAAATGGCAACCCACTCCAGTATTCTTGCCTAGGAAATCCTTTGGATAGCAGAGCCTGGCAAGCTACGGTCCACCAGGTCACAAAAAAGGCAGACATGATTTAACGACTAAACAACAATGTATATTGCTGAACCATTCCTGGGCCCACTTGCTCATGTGGGTTGCAGTGAAGCAAAATGCAGTGTTTATCACAGGACACCAAGAAAGTCGTACATGCAGCCAGGACTCAAAATCCTAGAATTCCCAGGTGGCTGTGAGGAAACTGTTTTAAAGATAAGGTGAGGGAAGGGAGTTGTGGGTTTCATAATCAGCTTGTAGACATTCTTCTGATTCATTGTTGGTGAGTTAATCAGGAGTCAACACAATCAACCTTTTGTTTCCAACCAGTCTGAGGTCTGGTGCTTCCATAGTAGCTGAGACAGTAAAGCATCCACCTGCAATTCAAGAGTCCCAGGTTTGATTCCTGGTCAGGAAGATCCCCTGGAGAAGGAAATGGCAACCCACTCCAGTATTCTTGCCTGGAGAATTCCAAGGACGGAGGAGCCTGGCAGCTACAGTTCATGAGATCGCAAAGAGTTGAACATGACTGAGCAACTAACACACACAATCTGAGGTCTAGTGCTTCTGAGCACATACAGTTAACTTCTTTCACTTGGTAGGGGTTTCAGATTCTACAAAACAGCTCGAAGAACATGGTTCAGAATGTTGCATATAGTCCTTGGGGGGGAGCTGAAGGTCCTTGACTTTGTTTAATGGCTAAACTATTGGAGAAGATTCATGAGAGTCCCTTGCACTACAAGGAGATCAAACCAGTGAATCCTAAAGGAAATCAGTCCTGAATATTCACTGGAAGCACTGATGCTGAAGCTGAAACTCCAATACTTTGGCCACCTGATGTGAAGAACTGACTCATTGGAAAAGATTCTGATGCTGGGAAAGATTGAAGGCAGGAAGAGAAGGGGATGACAGAGGATGAGATGGTTGCATGGCATTACCAACTCTATGGACATGAGTTGAGCAAGCTCTGGGAGTTGGTGATGGACGGGGAAGCCTGGCATGCTGCAGTCCATAGGGTCTCAAGGGGTTGGACACGACTGTGCAACTGAACTGAACTGAAACTATTATAGTTTTGTCTTGCTTGATTGTTTTCTTTCTGCATTTTCTCAATTCTCCGATTAAATTTACACTTTGGGACTTGGGGAAAGTCTAGGAGCTAAAGTTTTTCTACACACAAGAGGCAGAGAGAGGACATTGCAGGGGCAGATGTGGTGGTCTGCCCCATAAGGTCCTGCTCAATTATTTATAGACAGATAGATAAATAGTCTCCTGTGAGTGCTATGCATTGTTCAGGAATGCAGGATGCAACACTGAAGAGAATTAAAAGAAAAAAAGGCCTAGAGTGCAGTAGGAAGAAAACAAATTAAACAGCTTCCTTTAAAAAAAAATAGACAATTTTAAATAGTGATAAGCACTTTAAAGACACACAAAACTGTATTAAGATAGTTACTCTTGGGATGAGGAAAAGCATCTCCTCTAAGTAGGGTATGGAGGGAGGGCTCCACTCTGACACTTACTCTGCAATAACAGGCAAGGTATTGAAACTGCCTCATGTTCAATTTTATTTCTCTAAGTAGTCAGTATCTTTCTGCTGGGCACTGGGCTCAGCATTGGCATTCATTATTCCATTAACTTTTTGTAAGAACCCTGCATGATAAATTCTACCAATAACCATAGTGCAGAGATGAGGAAATGGAAGCATAAAAATTACTGTCACAATCCCAATGTCACACAACCGATGAATGCTGTATCTAGAAATACAACTTAAGTCTTTGGTCTTAAGCTGCCTTATGACCACTGTCTTTGCTCCACTGTCTTCCTAAAGTAGGGTGGACACGACTTTGAGTGGTTCCGGTAAGAAATGTGAACACACATGCAAATCACTTAGTGCAGCACCTTCTCTGTCACAGGCTCTCAACCAGCTGTGGAAATGCACAAAACCTTTGAGGCTAGGAAGCCATGGCATGAAATTCCAGAGGAGTCTATCTACAAGGTAAAGCTTCAGTATTTTTCTGAGGTTTGTTTAACAGTTTGCACAGCAGATTTCATATATTATCATAAGTATCAGTGGTCTATCATGTTTCTTACTGTTAATGGGAAATAAGTTCCCATTAACTGATGTTAACTACATTAAATATAAGGTATTTTATTGAGAGAATGGGTATCATAATATAACATAGAAAAAGTATACCAACCTGTGTTTGCTACTACTGTTTATTAGCATTTTCATAATTGACCCTTGTCCCACTTCTCTGGATATTCCTATACTACAAGAAAGGACAGAGCAGTAAATGCAATTTGACTTAATAGAGAAAAATCTATCTTGTGCAACAATTCCAAACTTTCTATCCAAGGTAGCCTATAACTCTGCAGCCATAATCATCTCATGTGTTGTATTTGTCATTTGGAATCAATCCCTTTCACATGTGGCAGGCAAAAGAAAAAACAAACAAAAAAACAAACAGCCAGTTTTCCTGAATCCTCTCCCTCTTGATTTCTGCACTGGGAAGTTTACTGACTGGTTCAGGCTTGGCAGCTGCTACTGTGAGTAGGCTTCCCCACAATTTAATCCAAGATCATTGGAGGGGAGCAGGGAAGCCAGAGAAGCCTCACAAAATGTTTGAGCAGGACACCAGGTGGCAGTATATCAGCTTTCATTCTTGCTGCACGCAGTGTGCTAGAGTGATTCTCAGAACTGAAAAACAGATTTCGACAAAGGATTCACAAAGGGGTGACATTTGAGTTGAAACATGAAGGAATTCAGAGGTGCGTCATGTTCATATTTAGGGGATAGCATCACTGGCTCAGTGGTAAGGAGTCCACCTTCGAGTGGAATCAATCCCTGGGTCTGGAAGATCCCATAGAGAAGGAAATGGCTACCCACTCCAGTATTCTTGCCTGGGAAACCCCATGGACAGAGGATGAGTCACACACGACTTAGTGACTAAACAACAGCAAAGCGTCACAGGAGAGAGGGAAAAACAAGGGGCACAGATCTTGATTGGGAAGCAAGCTTGGGGTGTTTAAGGAATGAAATCTCATTGTAGCCCTTGTTTTTCCCAGCACACTATTACTTAAGAAACTTACTAAAACATCTGGCACTGTGAACTAGTTAGTGGATGCTTTCCTCATTTACTGATCCTGGGACAGTTGAATCTATGTTTGGCATTTTCTTTCTTAGTTCCCTTTAGCGTCCAGTTTAAACCAGTAATGTCACCACCACTGAGACTTCCAACCACCCAGTTCTGGGGCCAAGTGCTTCTCCATAGTCCAGACCTTGCTCCTAAGCAGCCCTCTAAAATGCAACAAACTGGCTGATAATAAAAGGTAGAGACGCTTTTCACAATTAGGAAAGATACGGCTCATTTCCCAAAGTTGTTTTG
This sequence comes from Bubalus bubalis, assembly GCF_019923935.1. Taxonomy (NCBI): domain Eukaryota; kingdom Metazoa; phylum Chordata; class Mammalia; order Artiodactyla; family Bovidae; genus Bubalus; species Bubalus bubalis. Next base: position 78,991,305 of record NC_059167.1, read on the forward strand.
TTTTTTAAAAGAAAACAATAAAGCCTATCTCTTAGGGTTTTGACATTTGAATTAGATAATGAATCTGAAACGCAAACCGCAGTGCCTCACATTGAGAAAAGCTCAGTAAATACCAACTTTCTTTTTTCCAGTAAATCCTACCTCTCCTTCAATGTCCAGGTCTGTGATTTTTTACTGTTTGTTCTTTTCTCCACATCGGTTCAATGATGGAAGCTTCTAGAAAATTCACTCAATCACTTAGTTTCCTGGAGACAGTCATTATTTCTCCCTATTTTCTGGAGTCATATTCTCCTAGCCACATTGATACACTCAGAGTACTGAAAGGACCCAGGTGGAACACCGAGATAAGGTATTATTTTCATTTCCCTAATTAATAATAATATTAAGGTCTTTATATATGTATTAGCTATCAGATATCTTATTTCTGAGTTGGATCTCCAAGATTTTGTCATTCTTTATTATCTGTTTTCTTAATGATTTAAAGGAACTTCTAACATATTCTGCATTTGAGTCCTATTTCAGAAATATGCATTGCAAATACAGTTTATCAGTCTGTGCATTGACTTTCAAAACTCTTAGTAGTGATTTATAACAAACACACAATTAAAAAATATACTTTTATGTTCATAAGATATTAGCTTGAATATTTTGCTTGTTTTCTTTAAACTCTCTAAAAAATATACTTCGGTGGCTTCTATTGCTTCTAATATGAAGTTAGATATCGTTTTAATGATGTTTCCCAGAATTCAATGGTTTGCAAACAGCTGCCAAAACCAGAGTGGTGGACCTGCAGAATTTCTTATTCAAATTTATGACTTTCCTCATAGCATTGCTCTTGAATAAGAAGATTGCTTTATAGGAAGTGAAGTATAGCAGTGAATGGAAGTGCTTGCTATGAGCAGAGAGGTTATAGGATGGGTAATGGATGAGGTGGTTATAAATACCTGCTATAACCATGTGGTCATTTGCAGAAATAAGAAGAATAGCACTTATGAAAATTTGTTTTTCATTTTTATATAAATATATTTATGTATTATATTAACCAATTTTAACTCCCCTCTCCCATTTGCTGTGTGGTAACAAGATATGCTAATATAAGTCAATCTTATATATTTTTATATCTCAGTAGTGAAGATACAGGATTCTGTGGAAGAGTGTGGCTTAGCTAGAAGAGAAAGTAACATCACCCACGAATGGATAAATGAACTTGCTATAATCTTTGAAGGATATGTTTAGACTGTTTTGGGTTGAATGAGAAACAACTGCATCATATTAGCAAGAATTGTGGTTTTGGAGAAGATTCTTGAGAGTCCCTTGGACTGCAAGGAGATCAACCCAGCCAATCCTAAAAGAAATCAACCCTGAATATTCACTGAAAGGACTGCTGAGGCTGAAACTCCAACACTTTGGCCACTTGATGAGAAGAGCTATATCATTTGAAGAGACTCTGAAGCTGGGAAAGATTGAAGGCAAAAGGAGAAGAGGGCAGCAGAGGATAAGACAGTTGGATGGTATCACCAAATCAATGGACATGAATTTGAGCAAACTCCAGGAGACAGTGGAAGATAGAGGAGGCCTTGTGCTGCAGTCCATGGGGTCACAAAAAGTCAGACACGACCTAGTTTCTGAACAACAACAACATTACCAAGAAACATAGTTTTGCGTTCTTCTTTATTCAAAAGCTGTTAAAAGAGTACAGATGGATGGCAAATTAACATAGAGAATATTGTAGCAGTTTTGAGCTACCTTAACTGACTGGAAATATCTTTCCCAGAATATGCTTCCTATATTGTTCTGGCTTAGGGTTGGCCACAAAAGAAATTTGTGTGGCATTGGAAGGTTGTTGTGATGAAGCAGCCACAATCTTTATGTTTTGGGGGTTGGTGCAGGGCTCCAGGGATTATGGCTACTCACACATGTTGCTGCTGATCTGATATTTCATCTTATTGTTGACTCACAACACCTCCACTTCCCGTCAAATCTCCTCCTCATCTTCTCTTTGTCTTTGGGCAAGTATGTATGTAAGTTCAGTTCAGTTCAGTGCAGTTTCTCAGTCATGTCCGACTCTTTTCGACCCTATGGACTACAGCACGCCAGGCTTCCCTGTCAATCACCAATTCCCAGAGTTTACTCAAATTAATGTCCATTGAGTCAGTGATGCCATGCAACCATCTCACCCTCTGTCATCCCCTTCTCCTCCCACCTTCAATCTTTCCCAGCATCAGGGTCTTTTCAATGAGTCAGTTCTTCACATCAGGTGGCCAAAATATTGGAGTTTCAGCTTCAGCATCAGTCCTTCCAATGAATATTCAGGTCTGATTTCCTTTAGGATGGACTGGTTTGATCTTGCAGGCCAAGGGATTCTCAAGAGTCTTCTATAACACCGTAGTTCAAAAGCATCAATTCTTCGGCACTCAGCTTACTTTATGTGCAACTCTCACCTCCATACATGACTACTGGAAAAACCATAGCTTTGACTAGATGGACCTTTGTTGGCAAAGTAATGTCTCTGCTTTTTAATATGCTATCTAGGTTGGTCATAACTTTTCTTCCAAGGAGCAAGTGTCTTTTAATTTCATGACTATAGTCACCATCTGCAATGATTTTGGAGCCCAAAAAACAAAGTCCATCACTGTTTTCATTGTTTCCCCATCTATTTGCCATGAAGTGATGGGACCAGAGGCCATGATCTTATTTTTCTGAATGTTGAGTTTTAAGCCAATTTTAAGCATGATGTCAAATGACACTTTTCCCAAGGTCACCCACTACTGTGAGACTGAAGAAGGTGAGACGTAGACAAGTTTTAGTGTGTCTTGTGGGTTCCATTATCCTCATGGTTCTAATATGCCCTTATGAGTCACCATTTGTCCACACTTCAGTCTATTTCCAGCTTTGTTCTACAACTATTACTCTAGCTGATTAACAATGAATTTATTCTCAACACCAGATATGAAGATAACAGCTTTGTATACACTCTTCCACCAAATCTAGTAATCCCTGAGTTCTAATCTTTATAACTAATTTCTTATTCCATACCACTGGTGGCTCTGCTTGTCTAATTGCACCTTAAGTGACATAAGTCTAAGAAGAAAGGATTCAGGAAATTATTTCCATCACGATTCCAGATAACTAGACCCAGGTGTGTGATATGAGTGTATTTTAGTGAAACTGTCGCTTTACATTAGTATGGAGCTAGTTTATAACTTTAGACAATCAGCCATTAAAAAGAATACATTTGAATCAGTTCTAATGAGGTGGATGAAACTGGAGCCTATTATACAGAGTGAAGTAAGCCAGAAAGAAAAACACCAATACAGTATACTAACGCATATATATGGAATTTAGAAAGAGGGTAACAATAACCCTGTGTACAAGACAGCAAAAGAGACACTGATGTATAGAACAGTCTTATGGACTCTGTGGGAGAGGGAGAGGGTGGGAAGATTTTGGAGAATGGCATTGAAACATGTAAAATATCATGTATGAAACGAGTTGCCAGTCCAGGTTCGATGCACGATACTGGATGCTTGGGGCTAGTGCACTGGGACGACCCAGCGGGATGGTATGGGGAGGGAGGAGGGTTCAGGGTGGGGCACACATGTATACCTGTGGCGGATTCATTTTGATATTTGGCAAAACTAATACAATTATGTAAAGTTTAAAAATAAAATAAAATTAAAATAAATAAATAAATACATAAAAAAAAATTCAAGAGGAGAATGTATTAGTAGGAAGTTATTCTGAACACCTGAATCCAAATGACATAGAAGAAGCTTTCATTTAGAATTAATTCCTCTGTTCCAGATCACAGATTAAGAAACCACAGAGCTATCATTTCTTTTTTTTTTTAATTTTATTTTATTTTTAAACTTTACATAACTGTATTAGTTTTGCCAAATATCAAAATGAATCTGCCACAGGTATACATGTGTTCCCCATCCTGAACCCTCCTCCCTCCTCCCTCCCCATTCCATCCCTCTGGGTCGTCCCAGTGCACCAGCCCCAAGCATCCAGTATCGTGCATCGAACCTGGACTGGCAACTCGTTTCATACATGATATTTTACATGTTTCAATGCCATTCTCCCAAATCTTTCCACCCATTTCTTGTCTGAGGTCTGCAGGTGTGCATTTCAGCTGGGATCCTGCAGGAGAGGGACTCTCTCTTATTAACCTCTGGGGTTTTTGTTCAGCTTTTCCTATTACTTCAAACACTGTGTGTTCCCAGAGAGCACAGAAATACTTTGCAGAATGTTCCAGTTTTAAGAATGAAATAGTGAGGTTGATGGATTTACATTCTTTCTGGAAGTTTACAGAGTAGAGGCCGTCCCTTTCTTTCCTGTCTTCTGAATACTGACGAATGAGGTAAGTCATCTCTCCACTGGGAAGCTGCTTGTACCAAAAAATCCAGTAGTCATGCACATTCCTACTTATTTCATACCGACAGTTAAGGGTGGCTACCTTTCCCAGTTGACTGATTATGACTGGCTGGTCTTGAGTAACATTCTGGGCCACACCAGATCCTGTGGAAAAAATAAGAAAACAGAGCTTAAATAGTGAACAAAATACTGTAGAAATTAGACAAATTTTGGACCCAAATATTTACAAACCAAACTGAAATCCTAAGATGCTTGCCTTTCCCCAGTCCTCCTTTCCTCCCCTAGTCCCTGTGAAGCTCCATGTGCCTGTGTGCAGGCCTTTCACCCTGAACACTCGCACCCATGTTTGGAAGCATCCCTACCAGAGAAGGTAAAGGCCAGGAACACACAGAGCAGGCTGGAGAGCGGCATGAGGCGTGGATTCCCCTGCTCAAATGTGTTTAATTCTGCCTCAAGCTGAGAGTTCAGTGTCTTTGAGTGCCTGGCAGCACAAATACACAGTACCTGGCTTCCTATGTGACTCCTCCCCATACAGGAAGTAGGGTGTCATGTTCATCGACCACGTGGTCTGTGTACAGATGAAGTCTGGCTCACCACACACCTTTACTTGGTGTACTTTTCTTTCCCTGATCATTAAGTTTGGCAGATCCTGAAAAAAGGCATGAAGAAAGAATTAATATTAAAGGTGTGAACTGAGGGAAACTGAAGATTAAACAAGTTGACATATATTGATTCAGTAAAATAATTTTGCCATCCTGTTTAAGATATAATTTAGTATAGCCTATGAAACATTCTTGTAATCTACAGATTGGTCATTAATTTAGCCCATTCCTACTTTGCTCCATCCAGAATCTAGTGACTATTTTAAAGCAGTCACAGATCTTAGGCTTTCTGGGTGAAAAGCAATCTTATCCAAAGTAATTAATGTATCTCTGCTTTTTTTTTTTTTTTCTATTACTGAGTTGCAGGGCTCTACTTAGGTTTTTCTATCAATAAAATTACTTCAACATGAAATGATTTTTAACAATCAGTCCATCTGAAAGTCAGAGTCTATTCAGTGGTTTATATTTAAATGACATTATATCAGGAATAAAATATTATTCTTTTGAAATCTGATATTGAGTTTTATGTATTAGACTTTGAGGGGGATCAGGATATTCACTCCGGTTGCCCCTAAATGTAGAATTGCACTTATTAGACCACGTGACCTAGAATCATCCTCATGTCACATTTTGTGTCTCATTGGTCCAGAGCATTCAGTCTCACTTGTCAGTTGCTCATTACTCTTTTTCTTTATAAAATAAAGTTAAGATAAACATGCCAGATCTTTCTGTGACATAATGCTATAACTCACTCTTACAAAAATTAATATCTGCAAACTGCAGACACTTAGTACTTGTCAACACCACAGAAGCCGGTGACTCAAATTCTGTACACTGTCTCATGTTCACGTGGAATGTAGCTGCCAATCTTCCATTTGGTTTCATTGCTGCAATAGATGAATTAATATAAAAGAACCAAAGGCAAATAAACAAGTATAAAAGAAAATACAGACAAGGTCTAAAAGAGTGCAAGTTCATGGATCAAAGTAACTCATGAATGAGAAGCAGGGAGGTGAGTTTGTATTTATCTGAGACATCTACTCTTCTGTCCCATTTCACATCCAAGTGCTGACAAACAATGAATGCCCAGGCTTGCAATCATTGTAATTAAGAAGAGAAGATCATGAATGACTACAGCAGCTTGCAGAGCATCATATTATATAATATAGATATCAGATCAGATCAGATCAGATCAGTTACTCAGTCGTGTCTCACTCTTTGCGACCCCATGAATCGCAGCACGCCAGGCCTCCCTGTCCAACACCAACTCCCGGAGTTGACCCAGACCCACGTCCATCGAGTCAGTGATGCCATCCACCCATCTCATCCTCTGTTGTCCCCTTCTCCTCCTGCCCCCAATCCCTCCCAGCATCAGAGTCTTTTCCAATGAGTCAACTCTTCGCATGAGGTGGCCAAAGAACTGGAGTTTCAGCTTTAGCATCATTCCTTCCAAAGAAATCCCAGGGTTGATCTCCTTCAGAATGGACTGGTTGGATCTCCTTGCAGTCCAGGGGACTCTCAAGAGTCTTCTCCAAAACCACAGTTCAAAAGCATCAATTCTTCGGCACTCAGCTTTCTTCACAGTCCAACTCTCACATCCATACATGACGGCAGGAAAAACCATAGCCTTGACTAGACGGACCTTTGTTGGCAAGGTAATATCTCTGCTTTTCAATATGCTATCTAGGTTGGTCATAACTTTTCTTCCAGGGAATAAACGTCTTTTAATTTCATGGCTACAATCACCATCTGCAGTGATTTTAAAGACCCCCCAAAATAAAGTCTGACACTGTTTCCACTGTTTCCCCATCTATTTCCCATGAAGTGATGGGACCAGATGCCACGATCTTAGTTTTCTGAATGTTGAGCTTTAAGCCAACTGTTTCACTCTCGTCTTTCACCTTCAGCAAGAGGCTCTTTAGTTTGTCTTCACTTTCTGCCATAAGGGTGGTGTCATCTGCATATCTGCTTATTGATGTTTCTCCTGGCAATCTTGATTTCAGCTTGTGCTTCTTCCAGCCCAGCTTTTCTTATGACTTACTCTGCATAGAAGTTAAATAAGCAGGGTGACAATATACAGCCTTGATGTACTCCTTTTCCTCTTTGGAACCAGTCTGTTGTTCCATGTCCAGTTCTAACTGTTGCTTCCTGACTTTGACTAGACTTCCTCACAATTTAGTGCTTCCCAGGTGGTGCCAGTGGTAAAGGAGTATATGAGTGTCAGTGTAGGAGATCTAAGAGGTGTGGGTTTGATCCCTGGGTCGGGAAGATCCCCTGGAGGAGGGCACGGCAACCCCATTCTAGTATTCTTGCCTGGAGAATCCCACGTACAGAGGAGCCTGGTGGGCTACAGGCCATGGGGTTGCAACTGGACACGACTGAAGAGACTCAGCACAGAGGGCAGCAAGGAAGCCAGTGTAAGTATCACAAAACCTCTGAGTAGGACCCCAGGTGGCAGTGCTTCAGCTTTCATGCCTGCTACATGCACTGTGCCGGAGTCTGATTCTCAAGGAAGGAAAATAGAAAGATTTAAATAAAGAATTCACCAGGTAAAGATGAGTAAAGATGTAAAGGAACTTCAGAGATAACACCATGTAGATATTTGGGAAGATAGCATTACAGGAGTGTTTAAAGAATAATACCCCATCGTAGCCCTCAATTTTCCCCACATACCATTATATAAAAAACTTGCTAAAGCATTCAGCACTGTTAACTGGTTAGTGGATGATTTCCTCATCTACTCATCCTGGGACTTTGTGCCTAGGTTTGGAATCTTCTATTCTAGCTCACTTTTGGTTTCAGTTTAAACCAGTAATGTCACCATCACTCAGATGTCCAGCCACCCTATTTTGAGTCCAAGTGCTTCTCCATAGTCCAGACCTTGCTCCTCAGGAGCCCCCTAAAATGCTACACTCTTGCTGATAATAAAAGGTAGAGAAGCATTTCACAGTTAGGAAAGTTATGGCTCATTTCCCAAAGATAAAAAAAAAAAAGAAACAATAAAACCTATCTCATAGGGTTTTGATATTTAAATTAGATGATGAGTCTGAAATGCATACCACAGTGCCTGATATAGAATAAGCTCAAAAAATACCATCTTTCTTTTTTTCTAGTGAAACCTGCCTTTTCTTCAATATCCAGAATCTGTGACTTGTTACTACTTTTTTTTTCTCCACATTGGTTTGATGAGGGAAACTAGGAAATTTATTTAATCACTTATTTTCTTTGAGACAGTCATTATTTTCCCTGTCCTCTTGAGTCATATTCTCATAGCTACATTAGTACATTCAGGGTGCTGAAAAGACACAGATGGAGCACTCAGAGGAAGCTTTGTTTTCACTTACCTGATGAATAATAATATTATATTTGGTATATTTATTAGGTATTGAATATCAAATTTCTGAATTGGATCTCCAAGATTGTCCCATTCTTCTTGACTGTTTTCTTTACTGATTAATTTGTATGTGCTTTATGTATTTTTTTTTCATTTGAGTCCTTTTTCAGAAATATGCATTGCAAATATAGTTTAAAAGTCTGCACATTGACTTTCTGCCCTGTTGATATTTCCGCTGTGTTGATATTCAACACAGACATTTTAATATATATCTTCATTTTCATAAGAAGCTAGCTTGAAAGTTTTATTTGTTTATTTTCTTAAACACTTTAAAAATACTTTTCCTTTGTAACTTCTATTGGTCTGGATGAGAAGTCAGGTATCACTGTTTTTTCAAAGTTCTGAAAACTCTTATTTTTCCAGTAGATTTATTATCTCTACTTTTAAAATTAATTTTTATTGGAGTATAGTTGCCTTACAATGTTAGTTTCTGTTGTACAGCAAAGTGAATCAGTTATATGTATACATATATCCACTCTTTTTTAGATTGTGCTCCTGTATAGGTCATTATAGAATATTGGCTAGAGTTTCTTGTGTTATACAGAAGGTTCTCATTAGTTATCTATTTTATATATAGCAGTGTGTATATGTGAATCTCAGTCTGCCAGTTTATCCCTCATATCCCTTTCCCCTTTGGTAACCATAATTAGTTTTCTACATCCTGGACTCCATTTCAGTTTTGTAAACACCTTCATTTGTAGATACCACTTTTTAAAATTCCATCTGATAAAAGAGATATCAGATGACACTTGTCTTTCTCTGTCTGACTTACTTCACTCAGCATGGCAATCTTTGGGTCCATCCATGCCACTGCAAATGGCACTGTTTTGTTCTTTCTCATGGCTGAATAATATTCAATTGTATATATATGCCATATCTTTTTGATCTATTATTCCATCATTGGACATTTAGGTTGCTTCCATGTCCACCTACTGTAATTAGTGCTGCAATGAACATTAAAGTTCTTATATCTTTTCTGCTTGTATAGACTACTCCATCAACTCTAGCAACTGCCTGAGTTCTAATCTTTATGTATAACTAATCTCTTATTGGACATCACTGATGGTCTGCTTCCCTGATTGTACCTTAAGTGACACAAAGTCTAAGAAGAAAGGACTAAGGAAATGATTTTCATAACGATTCCAGGTAACTATACCCAGATTTGTGATGTGAGTGTATTTTAGTGAAGCAGTCACTTTAAATTATTATGGAGCAAGTTTACAGCTTTAAACAAGTTTACACATGTTATGTATGATTGATTTAAAGTCTAAAGTTCAAGAGAAGAATGTATTAGTAGAAAATTACTGTGGACACCTGCTTCCAAATATAGAAAGATCTTTGATTTACTTGAAGATTTAACTACAAAGTTTAATGAAGGGAATATTTATAGATTTGCAGGCAGGGTTAAGGAAAACAAAGAAGAGATGGGAAGCATCAAGATACTAGCAAGAGCTGAAAGTCTGTATCAACCTGGGCAATCAGAGGAAACTCTTAGTGAAAGGGGAGGCAAGACCTGTGAAGTTGGTCCACCAAAAAGGAGTTGCAGTAGATAAGATGTGCTTTCCCAGTTCCAGTGTCTACTGGCCTCCTGCTCAAATGGGGGACCCAAAGCAGTGGTGGGAAACTGGGGGACCAAAGGGAGGGAGAAACCACAGTGATTCCCTGTCTTCTTCCGGCTCCAGTTCCTGTGGGGCAGGCCCACTTGGTTCCAGCTGTAGCCTGGTGATCCACCTAGAAGGAGCTTTTATTTAGAATTAAATCCTCTGATCCAGACCACAGATGAAGCAACCACAGGACTACCATCTCTTCCGGGATGTGCAGGTATGCACTTCAACTGAGGTCCTGAAGCAGTGGGGCTCTCTCTTATTAAGCTCTGGGGTTTTTGTTCAGCTTTTCCCATTACTTCAAGCACTGTGAGCTCCCGGAGAGCACAGAAGTACTTTGCAGAGTCTTCAAGCTGTAAGGCTGAAATGATGAGGCTGATGGATTTATCTGCTTTCTGGAAATTTACAGAGTAGCGGCCCTTCCTTGCATTACTGTCTTTTGAATACTGACGAATAAGGAAAGTCATCTCTCCCCTGGGAAGCTGTTTATACCAAAAAATGTCGTAGTAGTCCGTGGCCCAACTTACTTCATATTGACAATTCAGTGTGACTGTCCGCCCCACTTGACTGGGTACGGATGTCTGGACTTGAGTTACTTGCTGGGCCACACTGGATCCTATGGGGAAAAAAAACAGAAAACAGAGATGAAGTAGTAAATAAAATAGTGTGGGATTTAGATTAATTTAGGACCCAGAGACAAACCAAATTGAAATTATAAAATGCTTCTTTTTCTCCAACCCTCCTTTCCTGCCCAAGTCCCTGTGAAGCTCCATGTGTCCGTGTGCAGGCCTTTCACCCTGACCTCTCACACCCAGGCTTGGAAGCATCCCTACCGGAGAAGGTGACGGCCAGGAACACCCAGAGCAGGCTGGAGAGCGGCATGAGGCATGGATTCCCCTGCACAAATGTGCTCAGTTCTGCCTCAAGCTGAGAGTTCAGTGTCTCTGTGTGTCTGGCAGCACATATACGTAGTACCTGTTCCTGTGTGACTCCTTCAAACAGGAAGTGGGGTTTGTCATGTTCATAGATCACATGGTCTTTTTCACAGATGGGAAAAACTTTTGGCTCACAGATGTTTAATTTTCTACTTTTCTTTCCCTGATTATTATGTTAGGTAGATCCTGAAAGAGTCATGGAGAAAACAGTTAGTATTATGTGTGTGAGGGCTTCCCTGATGGCTCAGGTGGTAAAGAATATACCTGCAATTCAAGAGACCCTGGTTTGATCCCTGAGTTAAGAGGATCCCTTGGAGAAGGGAATGGGAACCCACTCCAGTGTTCTTGCTTGGAGAATTCCATGGATAGAGGAGTCTGGTGGCTACAGTCTATGGGGTCCCAAAGAGTTGGACATGACTGGGCGACTAACACACATATATGTTAAGGGTTTGAGCTGAGAGAAACGGAAGACTAAATAAGTTGACATACACTGATAATAATTTTGCCAGCCCATTCAAAACATATTAGTATACACTATGAATCCTTCCTGTAATCTACTTACTGGTCATTCTGGTCATTCATTTAGCCTATGCTTATATTTCTTTATCCAGAAGTTAATGACTCTTAAAAAAAAAAACCCACAATAAAACAAACTCACAGATCTTTAGCTTTCTTATGTGTGTGCTGTGCTGTTGCTTCAGTCATGTGCAACTCTTTCCAACCCCATGGACTGTAACCTGCCAGGCTCCTCTGTCCTTGCGGATTCTGCAGGCAAGAATACGGGAGTGGGTTCCCAACACAAGGATCAAACTCTCATCTCTTGCACTGGCAGATGGGTTCTTTAACACTAGCGCCACCTGGGAAGGGCCAAGAATACTGGAGTGGGTTTCCATGCCCTCCTCCAGGGAATCTTCCTGACCCAGGGATTGAACCAGCATCTCATGTCTCCTGAATTGCCAGCTGGGTTCTTTACCACTAGCTCAACCTGGGAAGCCCTTTAGCTTTCTTGACAAAAGGCAGTCTTTTCCAAAATAGTTAATGTGTCTTTTTCTTTTCTCACCTGGTTCTAGGTCTTTGTTTATATTTTTCAATAAATAAAGTGACTTCAATATCAAATGATAAAAAATCACTCCTGACTTTCAGAATCTATTCAGTTGTATGTGTTTTAAATTTTGAAATGCTTAACGGGAAGAAATATTAATCTTTGAAATCTGACATTGAGTTTTACTTAATAGACTTTGAAGAGCATCAGTATATTCAATCCTGCTGCCTTTACAAGTAGAATTGTATTTATTAGATCAGGTGTCCTTAAATTGTCTCATGTCATATTTTTTACCCCAAAGTGTTCAGTTTCCCTTGTTAGTGGTTCTTTATTTTTCTCTGTAAAGTCAAGCTAAGCATGCTGACTTTTTCTGTGCCACAATGCTACAGTGCACTCTTACAAAATATGGTATCTGTAACACTTAGTAAATGTTGACACCACACTGTTTGGTGACTGAAGTTTTGTATACTGTACATGATCATGGAGAATGTCATTGTCAATCTTCCATTTGATTTCATTGTTTTAATAGATGAATTAATATAAAAGCACCAAAGGCAAATAGACAAGTAGAAAAGAAAGTACAAAAAGATCTAAAACAGTGCCAGTTCTTAGATTTTGAAGTTGAAGTAACACATTAATGAGTGATGCAGGGAGGAGAGTTTATATTTAGTTGAGACATCTACTCCTCTGTTCCATTTCACCTCTGGGTGCTGGCAAGCAGCAGATGTCCTGGTTTCCAATTATTTGTAACTAAGCAGAGGACACCACAAATGTTCACAACAACACAGGGAGAGCATGAAGGCGGTTTTTCCCCTTTGTTGATATGGCCTTGCTCTGAGTTCCTGACAGTAACGGTGCATGTTCCCTCAGCTGCATTATAGACTCTGACTCCGAAAAATGTAGCTTCTGGCTGGATCAAGTCTGAATGTGCTGACACTCAGGTTGGAAGATTTAGACTGTCCTAAACATTGTTCTGCCTTCCCTTGTGATTTACTAATAAATGATAATACCTGGTAAAGGACAAGCCAGAGTTTAATATTGAAGGATGAAATTGAAAGAGATTTTTTACTTAACTTACAAATTTAGTAGTAAATTAATCTCTTCTAAAATCTGGGATGTTTTCTGAAACAAATTCATTATGAATCATTCTGGGATTGCAAATATTCTTTCATGTTCTGATTGTTCTCTTGCGTTTCTGATTTTGATTCTAAGATGAATTATACTAACTGCTCCCTAGTTTCCCTAAAAAAGACCAACAATAAGCCATGAACTCCCTTTTCTTCCCACTTACCCACCAAACCATGTGAACTGGTAACTTTAGCACATAACTTCAGAACAGCAAATATCACACAGACAAATGAACACAGAATAGGCTTCTGACTTCTGTAATCTCTTGTTGTGTATTGGAATACCAAATGGTAATGGCTGTAAAATCATATTCATTTGTGATGTAACTCTGTGATTAGCTTCTTAAAGGTTTAGGAAGCAAGAACCAATGGGTCTTCTAAATTCAAATATTTGACCATGTTGCTGTCATGAATGCAGTTATACTCTTTAGTACAATCTTATAATTCTCATTATAGTTGTCATGAGGACAAAACTTCTCCTAAAATGTTGCTTAATCAGTAAAAATATTAAAAGCTATTAATATATATGTTTTCTAAAATAAAAATATTTCCTTTTCTTGACATTGAAGGAATGAAATTTCTATTTCATTTTATCCTGAAATTTCATCTAATGAAGTCATTTACATCAAATTAATCAAATTTCAAACATTTTATTTTTGTTTCAACACCTCATAAAGAAACCCCAATAAGAATAACTTATTCTTTTTATAATTTTACTTATTTATTAATTTAGAGTGTTTTGGGTCGTCATTGCTACACAGGCTGTTCTCTAGCTGCAGAGAGAGGGGCTTCCTCTGTCATTGCTCTTCTCATTGTGGTGGCTTGCCTTACTGTGGAGCACAGGCTCTAGAGCACAGACTCAATAGTTGTGGTGCACAGGATCAGCTGCTCCATGACATGTGGGATCTTCCTGTGTCAGGGGTTTAACCAAAGTCTGCTGATTTGGCAGCAGATTCTTTACCACTGAGCCTCCAGGGAAGACCTAACTGAGTTATTTTATAATAGATTGTCCTTGGATTCTCCGTGGTTCCTTCATAGGAATCCCCAAACTCACATAGCATATGAGGGCACAGAATTACTACTGAGGTTCCCAGATCTTCCCTAGTTCTCCCTCTTACATCGCTGGTGATTGTCTTCTGAAGCTTACCTGGCATTCCAATCTGGGTACTACATCCTATTTTGAGTTTTGCATATTTCAGTCCAATGAAAGATACTCCAGTCCAGTAGTTATACATCCTATTCCAAACTTGTTATTCAACTGGTCAAACTACTAGGAAAAAAAGCAAAACAAACTTCGAGAGGATTTCCCTGGTGGTTCAGTGGATGGAAGTTCACCTGCCAATGCAGGGGACACGTGCTCAATCCCTGGTCTGGGAAGGTTCCACATGCCCTGGAGCCACTGAGCCCGGGCACCACAACTATGGAGGTTTGCTCTAGAGCCCAAGAGACGCAACTACTGAGCCCGTGTGCCACAACTACTGAAGCCCACGTGCCCTGGAGCCTGCATGCTGCAACTACTGAAGCCTGTGCTCCTAGAGCCTGTGCTTCACAACAAGAGAAGGCAGGACAGTAAGCCTGTGCACTACAACCAAGAGCAGCCCCCACTTAGTGGACCTAGAGAAAGCCCGTGTGCAGCAGCAAAGACCCAGAGCAGCCAGTTTTTTTTTTTTTAATTAAAAAAAAAATATTTGAGAGCCAAGAGGGTTTACACACTGACACCATTAACACATTTTTTTTATAGTCATCATGCTGTATATTGCATCCCCAGGACTTATTTCTCTTATAACTAGATATTTCTGTCTTTTAAACATAGTCACCTATTCCACACCCTACACCCCCAATCTATTCTCTGTATCTATGAGGTCTGGGTGTGTGTGTGTCTGTGTGTCTATATGTCTGTGTGTGTGTGTTCCTGCACCTGTGTCTTAGAGCCCACATATAAATGATTTCATACAGTGTTTGACTTTGTCTGCCTGATTTATTTCACTTAGTATTGTGCCCTCAAGATTCATTCATGTTGTTGTAAATCTATGAAAAAATTTCCTTTTTTATCATGCTTTCTTTATCCATTCATCTGTCAAAGGACACTTGGGTTGTTTCCATGTCTCAGCTGTTGTAGATGAACTGCAATAAACGTGGGGTACAGATATCTTTTTGAGATAGTGACTTCATTTTCTTCAGATGAATACTCAGAGGTGGAAATGCTGAATATCATAGTAGAGCTAATATTAATTTTTTGAGGAACCTCCATTCTGTTTGCCATAGAGGCTGCACCAATTTATATTTCCAACAACAGTGGGCAGGGTTCCCTTTCTTCTACATTCTTGTCAAATTTTTTTATTCCCTTTTTGATAGTAGCCATTCTGGCAGATGTAAAGGGATAGCTCTTTTTGGTTTTGATTTTCATTTCCCTGATGATTAGAGATATTGAACATCTTCTGATTTACCTTCTGGTCATTAGTATGTCTTCTTTGGGAAAATGTTTATTCAGATCATCAGCTTATTTTTAAAACAGACTTTTGTTCTAATTATTATACAAGGTATTTATATATTTTGGGTATTAGCCCCTTATCAGATATATGTTTGGGCAATATTTGCTCTCATTCTGTAAGTTGCCTTTTCATTTTGTTGATGGCTTCTTTTGCCATACATAAGCTTATTAGTTTGATGTAGTCACACTTGTTTTTTGCTTTTTTTTTTCCTCTCTCTTGTTGTCCTTGCTTTTAGTGTCAAACACAAAAAAAACTGTGGCCAATACTGATGTCAAGGAACTTAGCCCCTATGTTTCTTCTGAGCTTTACTGTTGTGTTTCTTATATTCAATTCTATAATCCATTTTGATGAGCCCAATTTCATTCTTTTGCATGTAGCTTTCCATTTCTCATAATACCATTTATTGAAGAGATGTTCCTTTCTTGAGGGTATATTCTTGGCTTCTTTGCCATGAATTGACCGTGTATACAAGGGTTTATTTCTGGGTTCTCTATTCTGCTCCATTGATCTATGTGTCTTTGTTTAATGCCAAAAAAACCCCCCACACACTGTTTTTATTACTATAATTTTGTAATGTAGTTTGAAATAAGGTCATGTGATGTCTTCAGTTTTGATCTTTCTCTAGTTCACTTTGGCTATTGGTAATCTATTGTCTCTCATACAAATTTTACGGTTTGTTTATTCTATCTCTGTGAAAAATGACACTGAATTTTGATAGAGGCTTCATTGAATATGTAGATTGCTTTGGGTAGTATGGATATTTTAACAATCAAATTTTTTCGGTCTATAAGAACAAAATATCTTCCCATTAATTTTTGTCTTCAATTTCTATAATCAGTGTCTTACAGATTTCAATATACAAGTCCATACTTCTTTGCTTAAAGTTATTTTTAGGTATTTTCTTTCTGATGTGATGGAAAAATAATTGTTTTCTTAATATCTCTTCCAGATAGCTCATTATTGGAATGCAGATTAATTTTGTATCCTGCAACTTTGCTGAATTTGTGTATTAGTTACAACATAGACTAACATCTTGGGGGCATGTCTCCCACTACTAAGCCAGATGATCTGATTTTCTTTCCATTTCCTCTTTTTGTGTACTCAAAAAGTGTATATTTTAACTGTGGTAGGAAGGCTCTGTGCTGTTTATTTTCAGATGAATAATTTATAGTGCTTAAACAAGTTAAAAGTTTTTCTTCTGGAATTTTATTGGCATTTTATGGCCTATTAAAAGTACATATGTCAAAGTTATAGGTAACAGGAGTTATCTTATTCCTTCTATGAACTGATTGGACTAGTAAAAGCTGTGGTTGCTACCATCCAATTTTTAAATAAAAAAAAATACTAAATAATTGTTACATGAAACAGTACACAAAATTATGTGCAGACACATTTTTCCCTGGCAATGATGGTAAACAGATATTTAATTTTGCTATATTTTCAATATTTCTCTCCAAACGTTACAGACAAAACTAAAGAGTAACTTCTAGTACTATTCCTATTTTTAAAGTAATAACTACTATTGGGAAGATTCCATGTATGTCTTTTCAACTTTACTGTTATAGCTATGTATCACAAAACAATATATTATATTGTGATTATATTCTGAAATTTCTTATAAGTAGTGTCATGTAGCATATATCATTCTGATGTTTTTTATACTCAGTACTTTATTTTTTGTAAGATTTATCTAAGAAAATAATATAGAGAACTGTTTCTTTACTTGTCATAGTTCATGATTTCAACTTCATATGTAATTCATTATTCATTCATTCTGTACTTGAATGGTTATACTTCTGCTTACAGGGTTGGTGTGACTATCCTTGTAAATGCCTCCTTGTTCAAATGTTGGAATTACTTGAATGTAGATAACAGGAATTGGAATTGCTTGACTTTTGAATATATATGTTTTCTTCTTTACTAAATAGTTCAGGCAACTTTTCTCTGAAGTTGTTAAATAAATGTTCTCTATGTGGTTGCTTTCCTCCATCTGGAGTTTAATAGTCTCCCTGTATTTGGGTCAAAACTTAATGCTATCAGATTTTCACACTTCTGGTTATCTGACAGAAATGAGACAGTAATTTGCTTTAATTTAATTTCTTTTGATTATTGCATGTTCACATGTCTATTTCCTCTTTTTAAATTGCCTTTATGTAAATTATCTTTATTATCTCTTTTCATTTTGAATGTTTTTCTTATTCATTTGTAGAAGCCCCCTATATAAACTTAATTTCTAATATTTTCTTGGTTACATGGTTTACTATACATCCTACTACGCATTCGATTTTTAATTATGTAGTGGGGCACGCTTGCAGGTTAAAAACTTCCCATCTATTAGGAATTCTCCATAAATTTATATTTCTAATAGTCAAATTACTTTAATGATTATATACTTATTTAGCTTTTCTATTTCTTCTTTAACTAATTTTGATAATATGTATATTTTAGAGCATCTATCAGAACACTGAAATCTGTGGCCAAGTCTTTTTCTTGTGTCAAGGATTTCTTCAGATAGTAAATCTCTGCCCTTGTTGAGGTCCCCTATGAAACCTCTGTTCCATATGGAGGCATGTCTCATGAGGGTCTGGAAGCCTTGGTCTGGGTGCTGGCCACACCAGGAGGAAGCAGGGCTCTCTAAATACTCACGATAGGGCCTCACCTGTCCTGGGATCCCTTCAAAGGCAGAAACTGGCCCTCAAGCCAAGTCACTGCATGGAACTGTCTCTCCTCCCATAAGATCAACATTAGATCAAGGAGATTGCTGCACACTGAAGAGAATATGTCTCTAAATAGATTCTAAATCTCACAATTATTCTGTATTATTAACAATACTCGATATAGTTGTCTTTTTATTTTTAGCCAAAATAATGGGTGTATGCTGCTGCTGCTGCTAAGTTGCTTCGGCTGTGTCCAACTCTGTGAGACCCCATAGACAGCAGCCCACCAGGCTCCCTTGTCCCTGGGATTCTCCAGGCAAGAACACTGGAGTGGGTTTCCATTTCCTTCTCCAGTGCCATGCATGCTAGTCGCTTCAGTTGTGTTTGACTCTGTGCAACCCCATGGACAGCAGCCTACTAGGCTTCTCTGTCCATGGGATTCTCTAGGCAAGAATACTGGAGTGGGTTGCCATTAATGGGTGTATAGAGATCTCATAGTGGCATTAACTTGCATTTCCATGATGACTAATGATGTAGAAAAGGGGATTACAAACTTCTTCAATAAAGGGTAGAATAGTAAATATTTTGTTTTTGTAGGCCATTCATTCTGTTGCAACTACTGAACTCTGCCATTGTTTCATGAAATAAATTATGGATAATACATAAATAAATAAGCTTTCTTATATTCCAACAAAATCTATTTACAAAGTAAATGGCTGAATGGACTGGTTCATGGGCCATATTTTGTTGATTCCTGATGTAGAGGACTCCATAGCTTCACAGGGTAATTCTCCAAACATTTAAAGAATAATTAGGTCCCATTCTTCTCTAATTTTCTGTAAAATTGAAGGTGACAAAATATTACCAAACTCATTCAATGAAGTCTTCATTACCCTGATGCCAAAACCAGACAATAAAACTACCAAAAAAAGTCAATTTCTTGAATGAACATTAATAAAAAAAATCCTCAACAAAATATTAGCAAACTTCAGTTCAATCAGTTCAGCTGCTCAGTCTTGCCCAACTCTTTGTGACCCCATGGACTGAAGCATGCCAGGCTTCCCTGTCCATCACCAGCTTCTGGAGCTTGCTCAAATTCATGTCCATAAAGTCAGTGATGCCATCCAATGATCTCATCCTCTGTTGTCCCCTTCTTTTCCTGCCCTCAATCTTTCCCAGCATCAGGGTCTTTATCAATGAATCAGTTCTTTGCATCAGGTGGCCCAAGTATTGGAGTTTCAGCTTCAGCATTAGTCCTTCCAATGAATATTCAAGACTAACTTCCTTTAGAACTGAATTAAGTTAGGAAACTTAATTCAACAATTTATGAAAGAATCATATATCGTGGCCAAGTGGGATATAGTCTAGGTGTACAAGGATGGTTCAGTATTTGCAAATCAGTCAACATGATATACATTAATAGCATGAAGGATAAAAACTTATATAATTATCTCAACAGACAAAGAAAAAGTATTTGACAAAATTAAGCATCCATTCATGTTTAAAACTCTTAATAAACTTGGTATAATGGGACCACATCTCAAAATAATACAGGCCATTTACAACAAACATACAATTAATATCATATTTGATGGTAAAAAATGAAAGCTTCTCTCCAAGATGAGGAACAAGACAAGGATGCCTACTCTCACCATTTCCATTTAACATAGTACTTGAAGTGCTTGTCACAGCAGTCATATAGGAAAAAGAAATAGAAGGCATCCAAATTGGAATAAAACTATTAAAATGCAAAAAGACAGCCTATCAAACAGAAGAGGATACTTGCAAATAATTAGTCAATAAGGGGTTAATGTCCAAAATGTATAAAGAAATTTATATGCAATATGTGAACTATAAATAATCTGATTTTTAAAAAGGCAGAGGACCTAAATAAACATTTTTCCAAAGAAACATACAGATGGGCAACAGACACATGAAAAGATATTCAACATCTCTAATCATCAGGTAAATGCAAATCAAAACCCAATGAGATCTCACCTCACCCCAATCAGAAAACTATCATCTAAAAGCCAAGAAGTAATGAGTATTGCTGAGGATATGAAGAAAAGGGACCCTTTGGGCACCCTTGTTGGGAAAGTAAACTGGTGCAGCCACTATTTAAAACAGCATAAAAGTTCTTCAAAAATTAAAAATATAAATACTATATCATTCAGCAATTCCATTCCTGGATATCTATCAGAAGAAAACAAAAACACTAATTTGAAAATATATATGCACCCTAATATTCACAGAAGCATTATTTCTAATCACCAAGATATGGAAGCAATCAGTATTCATCCATATGAATAGACAGAGAATATGTGTACACACACACACACACACATATATATACAATGAAATATTACTTAATCATAAAAAGGATAAAACCTCATCATATGAGACAACATGGAAAACCTGGAGGGTATTATACTTAGCAAAATAAGTCAGACAGAGAAAGACAAATACTGTATGTTTTCACTTATATATGGATTCTAAAATGCAAAACTAACAGAACAGAAACAGACTCATAGATATAGGGAATAAACTACTGGTTACTAGAGGGGAAAGGGGTGAGTGTTGGAGTGAAATAGGTGAAGCGGATTAAGTGGTACAAAAATTATGTGTATTTTTCCATACTTACAAAATAAATAAAATTATGTAATGTGCAGTAAGGAAAGGAATCGACCCTACCAATACCTTAACTGTAGCCAGTGAAACTGATTTCAGACTTCTTGCATCCAGAATTGAAAGAGGATAAGTTTGTTTTAATTAAACGACCAAGTTCATATTAACCATTGAGCATATGTGTGTTTTTGTTTGCGCTGCTGCAGGAGTAGGATGAGATGTATCTGCAGTTGTCTGTCGGGACGCATCATGGTGAGGCAGGTTTGGATGGACATTCTCGGGACAGCCAACTTAGCTGAATAACATCTTCCTGGAGTCACTTTTCTCTTTTAGTTCCTTTCACTTCTTCCAATTTTGGAGTAGAGCATATTGTAGCTAAATATTTATTTTGATAGGGCTTCCCTCATAGGTCAGTTGGTAAAGAATCCGCCTGTAATGCAGGAGACCCAAGTTCCATTCGTGGGTCGGGAAGATCCGCTGGAGAAGGGATAGGCTACCCACTCCAGTATTCTTGGGCTTCCCTTGTGGTTCAGCTGGTTAAAAAGATCCCCTGGAGAAGGGAAAGGCTACCCACTTCAGTATTCTGGCCTGGGGATTCCATGGGCTCTATAGTCCATGGGGTCGCAAAGAGTCCGACCAGACTGGGCGCCTTTCACTTTCACTTTCTTATCTATTAATAGACCTCTCCTAGCTACAAGTTTGAGACTCTAGCACAGAGGAAGATACAGACTGAGAGGAAGATAAAGACCAAAGTCTCAAATCTGTAAGGCCAATAAGAAGCACTGCAAATGCCCTGTGGTGGCCTCACGGTGTGACTGTGGCTAGAGGAGGGGCTGAGCCCCGCGGAGGGTTTGAGTACAGGCTGCAGGTGCCCGGGGAGCACAGTGCTGCACAGCACAGAAATAAGTGCCTGAGTCTGTGGTCCGCAAAGAGGAAACGTGCAGTGAGCTGCGGCGTTCTTTAGGGACTGTCGTGGCATTTAATCTTCCTTCCTGCCTTGTTTCCTGAAGGAATGTAAATGAGGAGGATGAGGCGGCCCCGGGGGGCTTCTGAAGATACCACCGCATACTGTCTGCCGAGGTGGAGAAATTACACCACAGTGTAGAGCTGGCTCCCTCCTGTGGAGTCAGGGCTGGGGGACTCTACTCCACATCCACCCCTCTCACACCTGATGAGAAAGAGACAGACAGTCACAGGTGAGGCTCACTGTAATTCTGAAAAAACCCTGAACGTGTCCCTCCAGCTCTCATAGATGTTGAGATGGATGGGAAGTGTGCAGGACTTGTCAACTCTTTCTACTCCCTCCCTCAACAGTACAGCAGCTGCTCATTTCTTCAGATTCCCCTGCAGGGCAGCCTCAACTCACAGCAAACCTGGGCAAACAAAAGCCCCAGCACAGTGCCCACTAGCCTCTTCATGATGCCTTGACTTGCTGCTGAGAAATTTTCACCTTAAAATACACAGCTAAACCCATAAGTGTTGTGTCACTTCTTGTCTGGAAATGCTCTTGCTCCTGCAACCAATCAGCTCACCCAACAAACCCCGCTCAGGTGACACTCTGTGACAGGAAGCCCCACCTAACAGTCAACTCCACTGAGAACACTGAACTTGAGAAAACAAATCCTTTCTTTGCAAATTGAAAAAGAAAAGAAAAAATCTAAGATGCCCATAGGAATGAAACATTTGCAATACTCTATATTCTCTGTACTATTTGCCTTCACAGAACATGCCAACTTCCTGAAAATAACACAGGCTGAAACTGTAAATCCTTTAAGCTATCAGATCTCAGGGGTTTGCAGATAGCTCCCCCTACAGTCCTAGTCACCATGTCACTCAGAGCATAGAAGTACTTGGTCAAATTACTTCAGTGGGCTTTTTCCTCAGGTGAAGGGAAGTTTCACTCTTCCTAAATTCAGATGCAAAACCTTTGATGCCTGAAACAAGATTGTTTCCAGACACGTACTTCAGGAGAAGCTGGAGTCCTTGGTTGGGGTACTGCACATACCAGTAGAGATTAGGTTGAAGAGAAAATGAGTAGTTGCACCTCAGCTCCAGAGGGGCTCCTTCAGAGACAGTGATGTGGCCATCGGGCTGGGTCACTGACTGGGCTGCTGAACCATAAATACTGAATCAGTGAACTCAGCTAAACAAAAGTCTCTATTCAAAGTCAAACCAGAACAATGTTCCGTGTGTGGACAAGAGAGTAAAATGGGACAGTACTCACTCAGCAGCAGGAGTGCCTCAAGCATCAAGGTGAACACCAAGGTCATGGTGGAGCAGTGAAGAGGCAGTGAGCTGCTTTCTGGGTGATTCCCCACAGACAGAAGTCTCATGACTGGGGGATTTGAATCCAAGTTGCTCTGCGGTTGAGGAGGAATGACAGGTGATATCAATTTCTTCTTCTGATGGAGACTGTAGAGGGAGCTAGGAAGAGAGGCTGTCTTAAAACTTCCTGTCTCTAGTGTCTGAGATGCTTTACATGTCATTGTGTAAAAAATGGTGTCAGGATATCTCTTTAAATTGCAAGGAAGGAAGGGTTTTTTGAGCTTATTCTGATCTTTCCCAATTTTCACAACAGTGCCCTCCAGGGGTCAGATAGAGAAATAAAGAGAAATTCACAATTTTTGTTCACCCCCTTGCTGGCTTTGTATGGTTGAATGTAAAAGCATTATAATTATGTACAGAGCAGATTTATGTTTTGTAGGCTCTGAAACTTACAAAATTGCACTTTCTATAGCATCACAAAATTATGGATAAAAGTTAAATAGAAAATAATGTTTAGAATGAGAAATACAATCATAGCAAATTATAAATTTTAGAAAGCAAATTCCACAGACAGCATAAATCTAGAAAATTGAGTAATATTTTAGTACTTATTTCCATGACACACTGCTATAATACTTATGGTGTCTATGCTTTTTGTCTTCATACTTTTTACGCTTTTCTTCATATGACAATAAATTTGTAAAAACTTTAATACAGAGAAAAGAAAGATAATCATGGATTGAAATTTGCTTTCTTAAAAAATTCAAAGTGCATTTTGAAAATGGATTAAAATTTATAGGATTATGGTCAAAATTTGGAAACTGTCTATCACAGTACTGTGTGCTACAAAATTTCATTACATTCCAAATTTTCTTATGTCATAACAAATCCTAAATACTATCAACTGATCACACCAATTAACGAGTTTATTTTCTATGTTAGTTACCTATTGATGTGTGACAAATTATCAAGAACTTTTGTGATGGAACAACATCTGTTTATATCACAGGTTCTGTAGGTCAGAAATCAGCACACAGTTAAGCTGAACTCACAAGGTTGCAGTCAAGGAGGCAACTAAGACTGTCTGGGGCATGGAGTCCTCTTCCAGACTCAGTGGTTGCTGGTAGAATTCATTTCCTTGTGGCTGTAGCACTCATGGCAACTTGTTTCCTCAAAACAAGGAGGATGTCTCTGATCGCAGGAAAAGTTTAAGCTCTTTCTTAAAGAGCAAACTTGATTAGATTAGGCCCACCTAGGACAATCTCCTTTTGATTCATTCAAGGTCATACTGATTAGAGACTTTAATTACACCTGCAAATTTCTTTTATGTGTGTGTGTGTGTGTGTGTGTGTGTGTGTGTGTGTGTTCTCAGTCCCTTAGACTCTTTGCAACCCCATGGACTGTAGCCCACCAGGCTTCTCTGTCCATGGACTTTTCCAGGCAAGAATACTGGAGTGGGTTGCCATTTCCTCCTCCAAGAGATCTTCCCAATCCTGGGATCAAACCCACATCTCTTGCATCAGCAGACAGATTCTTCACCACCGCACTACCTGGGGAACCTTGGTATCATCTACCTACCATGGTTGTTAATGCCCTCATTGGACTGGCATGCTATGAGTTTCACTTTATTCTCATAAATGTAAAAAATTGTGACCAGTCAGTAAGAAGTTAACATGAACAATAATAAATATGATCAGACGAGGCCATTTTCATACCAGAGGAAGAACATAAGCAAACTCGTCTTCCAATATATAGAGTGGAATGCACAGATATTCCACAGAGTGGAATGCAACAGCCTGCAAGGAAACTATAAAAACATATTGGAACCGTTTAGGGAGGTGTTACATGCTCTTAAAACACTAAAAGTTCTGGCAATAGACTATCATGCCTTTTGGGAACAAAGACTTGTTAATGAATCATTACCAAAGGAACAGCAGTACAGTGTAATGTAAGATAATTAGCATTAGTGTCAAACAGATTTTTGTTTGAAATCTGTCTCTGATGCTGAGCCTGTGAGATCTTGATGACAGCACTTATATACTGAAGTGACTGTAAGCTGCATAAATAAATTCCACTAGGCCAAAATTATATGCATTCTTAATTCAAATTCACTCTTGCAGATGCTAAATAAGCCTGCGGCTCACTCCATCACCACCTGACAGACTAGAATTATAGTAGAGGGGAAGTTGGGGTTTAACTGGCAAGGATCTTAACTCGTTAAGATATCTTATTTTTTGAAACATTTATAAAATATGGCTAGGGCCCTATGCATCTTGGAAATGACATGTTTAAGTAAGGGGCACCGAAGTTTAAGCTTTATTTTAAAATGAAATACTAAAAGTGTTAGTTGCTCAGTGGTGTTTGACTCTTTGTGACCCCATGACCTGTAGCCTGCCAGGCTTCTCTATCCATGGGATTCTCCAAGCAAGAATACTGGAGTGGGTTACCATTCCCTTCTGCAAGGTATGTTCCTGACCCAGGGATTGAACCCAGGTCTCCCGCATTGTAGGCAGATTCTTTACTGTCTGAGCTTTATAAGAAATATCTTATTTAATACAACAACATCTTGGGTTACTCATTTTTACCCTCCATTTTTTTTTATAATTTTATTTTATTTTTAAACCTTACATAATTGTATTAGTTTTGCCAAATATCAAAATGAATCTGCCACAGGTATACATGTGTTCCCCATCCTGAACCCTCCTCCCTCCTCCCTCCCCATTCCATCCCTCTGGGTCGTCCCAGTGCACCAGCCCCAAGCATCCAGTATCCTGCATCGAACCTGGACTGGCAATACCCTCCATTTTATAGATGGTAAACCTAGCTTCAAAGAATTTAAATTACACAGGATTGCAATATTTTTAAGTGACAGGGTAGTGATTAGAATCTAGATCTAACTCCAGAGACCAGTTTTATGTGCAGGCCACTAAGACTGTTTGCATGATAATTGAAGCAATATGAGCAGATGAAATTTTCAAAGAATAGTATACAGATTGAGAGGAAAAGAGGGTCTAAGCAGTGGGATGGGTAAAGAAGAATAGGAGATCTTGCAAAGGATCTCCCAGAAGTTAAAGTTTAAGGTTGGGGTACTGTGTGCCAGGAACACAAAGGTCCCCAAAAGGAGTGGCACGCACTGCAGAGAGAGGCTGCTTGAATGTGGTCTGTAGGTAGGTATCATTCGCATCACCAGGGAGCTACTCTGACTTCAGAATCTCAGGCCTAACCCAAAATTCCTAAGTCAGAATCTACATTTTAATAATATTCCTGTGCACATTAAAATTTGAGAAATACTTGTCTAGATGAAGGAGGTTAAAAACGTCTTTTAGATTTAACAATAAAGAGATCATTGGTGATTTTTAAGAAAACAGATTTTAGAAAATATTGGGAGAAAAAACAGAAGTGTACAGAGTGAAAAAAGGTGACAGAGTGTAAGCAGTTATATGATCAGGGCTTTTTTTTTTTTTTTTTTTTTTTAATTTTATTTATTTATTTATTTATTTATTTTTTTAATTTTATTTTTAAACTTTACATAACTGTATTAGATTTGCCAAATATCAAAATGATCAGGGCTTTTAAACAATAGCCAGGGAGTAAAAGACAGATTGGTTGCAGGAGAGGCATGTATGGGGTTTGGAGGAATATGAAATATTTTTTCTAAGATGAGAAAGCTTGAATATTTTAAATGAGTCCTATAAAATCAGACCATAGAATTTGGATGATCAGTGGCCTAAGGTGCCATAGAAACCAGAAAGAATGGTGTCGGTGAAGTGTTTAGGCAAAGAGGTACTATTTCAAAGTAAAAGAGATACCTGTTTTATTATTATGGGAGTGAAAGTGAATTACAAGTGTAAAAGCAGAGTGTTTTATGAGATACAGAAAGTTGAAGATTCATTTAAATATAGTGAAATGGAGCTGGGCTCTATGGTCCTTGCCTCCCATGTCCTCAGCCTGCCCTTGCCTGTGAAAAAACTTAAGCCAAAGAAGAAGCTTAATCAGACATCCCCTGTAAAGTCACATGAAGAACTGACCCTACTCTTTCAGCAAAGAGGAACTGCAAGTTTCTGAGAACTTTCAGAAATCAGTTCCCTTGTTGTGGACTGCTGCTATTCAACTTGAGAGAGATTGGGATGGCAACCCATGGGAGGAAAAGCACTTTGGTTAGTAATTTTTTATATAAAATTTCAATTTAAAAATTTGAAACTTTCAAATGGAAAGAAACAAAAAGTCCGTCTTAGCTTTGCTTAATGGTGAAACTATTATTATTTTGTCTTGCTTGACTGTTTTCCTCTCCTTCTGCATTTTTTTCTGATTAAGTTTATTCTTTGGAATTCAAGGAAAGCCCAAGAGGCTAATGGTTTTCTATGCACAAGAAGCAACAGAGTTTGGATATTGGGAGTCTGTTTCAGAAAGACCCTATAGAATCCTGCTGGGTTTCATATTGTGTGTGTGTGTGTGTGTGTGTGTGTGTGTGTGTTTGGCCTCTTGTGTGCCAAGCAGGGTTCAGGTCTGGAGGATGCTGTAGTAAAGAGATAGTAAATGCCTACAGTTTAGTAGGAAGGCGGAAAAATTAAATGAATGTTTTCTCTTTTTTTTGAGAAAAAATAGTTTTAAAGAGTAATAAGTACTATAAACACAATACAATACTGTATTGAGACAGAGTAACTCTTGGGGGTGAGGAAGGGCATCTGCTCTAAGTGGAGGGGAGGCTACAGTCTGATACTTACCATGCAACACTAGGAAAAATACTGAACCCCCTTCAAGTTCAATTTCCTTTCTTGTAAGTAGTCAGTATCTTCCTGCTGGGCACTGGACTCAGCACTGGCACTTATTATCTCATTCACTTCTCATGAGAACTCTGCAGGGTAGATTCTATCAATATTGATATTCTATCAATATCTAGCATTGTAGATACATGAACACTAAAGCAAAAAATCATTAAGTCATTTTCCCAAGATACTCAACTAATGAGTGGTAGATCTAGAAATACAAACCAAGTCTTCAGTCTCAAGCACTTTGTAACTTTGCCTGCCTAAAGGTGAATTGATCCAACCTTGAAGTGTTCCAATAAGAATTAAGTAGGAACAAACATTCAAATCACCCAGCATAATACCTTCCCTAACTTAAATATTCAATCAGCTGCAGCAATGTGCAAAATCTTGGGGATGGGGTTGGAAGACAGAATCTGAAATTGCAGAATAATCTATCCACAAGATAAAGTTCAATATTTTTCTGAGATATGTATGAGTGCATGTGTGCTCATTCATGACCGACTCTTTGCATCCTATGGACTATGGCCTGCCAGGCTCTTCTGTTCATGGGATTTTCCAGCAAGGATACTGCAGCAGGTTGCTATTTCTTACTCCAGGGTATATTGTCACCCTGCTTATTTAACTTATATGCAGAGTACATCATGAGAAACGCTGGGCTGGAGGAAGCACAAGCTGGAATCAAGATTGCCGGGAGAAATATCAATAACCTCAGATATGCAGATGACACCACCCTTATGGCAGAAAGTGAAGAACTAAAGATACTGAAAAAGTTGGCTTAAAGCTCAACATTCAGAAAACTAAGATCATGGCATCTGGTCCCATCAGTTCATGGCAAATAGATGGGGAAACAGTGGAAACAGTGGAAACAGTGGCTGATTTATTTTTCTGGGCTCCAAAATCGCTGTAGATGGTGATTGCAGCCATGAAGTTAAAAGACACTTACTCCTTGCAAGGAAAGTTATGACCAACCTCGACAGCATATTAAAAAGCAGAGACATTACTTTGCCAACAAAGGTCTGTCTAGTCAAGGCTATGGTTTTTCCAGTGGTCATGTATGGATGTGAGAGTTGGACTGTGAAGAAAGCTGAGCACCAAAGAATTGATGCTTTTAAACTGTGGTGTTGGAGAAGACTCTTGAGAGTCCCTTGGACTGCAAAGAGATCCAACCAGTCCATCCTAAAGGAGGTCAGTCCTGGGTGTTCATTGGAAGGACTGATGTTGAAGCTGAAATGCCAATACTTTGGCCACCTGATGCGAAGAGCTGACTCATTTGAAAAGACCCTGATGCTGGGAAAGATTGAGGGCAGGAGGAGACGGGGCTGACAGAGGATAGTTGGATGGCATCACCGACTCAATGGACCTGGGTTTGGGTGAACTCCGGGAGTTGGTGATGGACAGGGAGGCCTGGCGTGCTGCGGTTCATGGGGTCACAAAGAGTCTGACATGATTGAATGACTGAACTGAACTGAACTCCAGGGGATCTTCCATACTCAAGGATCAAACTGGCATCTTTTGTGGCTCCTGCATTGCCAGGCGGGTTCTTTACCAGCTCAGCCACCAGGGGAGCCCTTTCTGACATATATGTAATGTAGTAGTTTACCTGGCAGATTTCATGTGTTATCATAAATGTCCATGTCTATCATGTTCTTATTACTATTAATGAGAAATTAATTCATTAGGGTGTTATTTTGAGAGATTGGGTGCCATAATATAAACTGGAATGAGTATACCAAGCAGTGTTTTCTGCAATTGTTTATTTTTTCCCATTATTGACTCTTGCTCCCACTTCGCTAGATATTTCTATACTACAAGAAAAAACAGAGCAGTACATACAATTTTACTTGCCAGAGAAGAAACTCCTATCTTGTGCAACAATTCCAAGCTTTCTTTTCAAGGTAGCCTCTTACTCTGCAGCCATAATCAGGCCATGTGCTGTATCTGTCATTTGAAGTCAATCACTTTCACATCTGGCTGGCAAAAGAAGAAGAAAAAAAGAAAACAGCCAGTTTTGTTGAATCCTCTTTCTCCCCATTTCTGCATAGGGAAGTTTACTGAATGGTTCAGCAATGACAGCTCCTATTGTGATTACGCTTTTGCTGGCCAAATTCTTGGTTTTCTCTGCCACCAAAGCCAAATAAAAAGGACAGAGAGAATTTGGAGGAAATAGAAAGGTGGCTTTAAGAATACTGGAGTAGGTTGCCATTCCCTTCTCCAGGGGATCTTCCTGACCCAAGGATCAAACCTATGGATTCTTTACCATCTGAGCCACAAGGCAAGGGCTCACAGTCAGGAGTCTAGGTGATAATAGGATCTTGATTTCTTCCTCTTGCATTGTTTCAAAGAGCCATAGCCTGGCATCTGTAACCCAGCAATTGACTCTGGCAGTTAGGTGGCTCTGTGGCCTTCTTTCTGATATCTAATTACAAAGGGAAGGGTGTTGTAAGGGAAAACACTAGATAGGAGACGTATTTAGCATAGAGACAAAGGAGACAGTGTGAATTACAGCTCCTGCAGAGTTAGGGAGCAGTAAAGCAAACTTACAGATATGCAGAGTTAGGAGCAGTTAAGGCAAAACAAAAACAACTAGGAATGTTCACACCTTTCCCTATTGAGACTTCAGGGAATCTCTATCAGGGCTTCCCTGGTAGCTCAGTTTGTAAAGAATCCACCTACAATGCAGGAGAGCCCGGTTCACTTCCTGGGTTGGGAAGATCTGCTGGAGAAGGGACAGGCTACCCATTCCAGTATTCTGCCCTGGAGAATATATATATTCTATATATATACATATAGTCCATGGGATTGCAAAGAGTCAGACATGAGTGAGCAACTTTCAGTTCACTTCAGGAATGTTCAGGCCTGCTCACTGTTCTCTTTATCTTCTTTGGTCCAAGGAAAGGGAAAGAAAAAAACCTCATTTCTCTTTTTTCCTTTTCACTGCAACAGGCTTCCTCGCAGTTTAACCCGTGATCACTGGAGGGGAGCAGAGAGGCCAGTGTAAGCATTATAAGATATTTGAGCAGGACACCAGCTGGCAGAGCTTCAGCTTTCATTCTTGATTCATGCCGTGTGTTACAGCCTGATTCTCAGAGAAAAAAATAGAAAGATTTAGATAAAGGATTCATTTTCATGTTCATAAGAAGCTAGTTTGAAAGTATTACTTGTTTGCTTCCTTTAAACAACTTAAAAATGCTTTCCCTTGGTGACTTCTATTGCATCTGATATGAAATCAAGCATCATTCTTAATGATATTTCCCAGAATACAGTATATCAATTTTCCCTATTTATTGGCAAGATTATTTCCACTTAAATAGACCCTAGGATTTGCCTTCAATACCCTTTGAACTTCTGTCAAAACCACAGTGGTGGGCTTGCAGAATGTCTTATTCACCTTGGTGACTTTCCACATAGCATTGCTCCTATGTAAGGAGCTTGTTTTATAGGAAGTCAAGGTGGCAGTGAGTGAAGGTGCTCGTTATGAGCAAAAATGTTATGGAATGGGTAATGGAAAAGGTAGTTATAAATACTACCAACAATCATGTGGTCATTTGCAGTAACAAAAACTGTAACAGTCAGAAATGGAGTATTTCCTGCCATATCAGTAAACAAGGACGTCACAGTCTTCAGCACCTGCAGCCCAGTGTGAGCTCCTGAGCCTAAGGGCACCCAGGAAGGAGAAGAATATCTGTGATCTAACAACCATCAGAACTGCAGTCACTCCCTACCATGAGACTAAAGGAGCTCAGGATGTAAGAAACACAGATACTGGCCCCAAGATAGCTGAGGTGAATAGTAAAAGAATGACCTCCGTGAGCCCGGACTCTTGCATCTCCCCATGCATATAAGTGTGCTAGACTCCTTAACTTGTGCTTAGTCGCTCAGTCGTGTCCGACTCTTTGCAACCCCATGGACTGTAGACTGCCAGGCTCCTCTGTCCATGGGGATTCTCCAGGCAAGAATACTGGAGTGGATTGCCATGCCCTCCTCCAGGGGATCTTCCCAACCCAGGGATCAAACCCAGGCCTCCTGCATTGTAAGCGGATTCTTGACTGTCTGAGCCACCAGGGAAGTCCATCCTTAACTTGAGATATCCGTTTTTCTTTAATTAACAATAATCTTTTGATGTTCCGACTACCTGCACTTTGTTGCTAAACTTCTATATAACCTGGCTTCTCTGCTCACCTCCTCAGAGCAGTTCTTTCAGGTTTACTTGAGATGCTATCTCCCAGGCTTGAAGTCCTAAAAATTCCCACCAGATAGAACGTAACTCTCAACTTCTGGTTGTGAATATTTTTAAAGTTGACAGTAGTTATGACAATCTATTTTTCAGGTTGATATGAATATATTTATGCATAGAGTAACCATTTTTAAATCTCTCCCCCACTTGCCTGCCTATGGAAACATATGAAGTGCAAAATACAAGTTAACATTGAATCTGATTGTATCTCAATAGTTAAGATGCAGGATCCAAAGGGACAGTGTGGGTGAGGTATAAAAGGAAAAAACAACACTCAAAAATGGATAAGTGAACTTGATATCCATTGAAGAGGGTGTGGCAATGCACTCCAGTATTTTTGCCTGGAGAATCCCATGGACAGAGGAGCCTGGTGGGCTACAGTACATAGGGTCATGAAGAGTCGGATGTGGCGGAAGTAACTTAGTATCATGCACAAACCTGGTATACTCTTTTCAGGAGAAGGTTACATTGATTATGGTCGAATGGGGAATAATTGCATCATATTAACAAGAAGGAGATCCAACCAGTCCATTCTAAAGGAGATCAGTCCTGGGTGTTCTTTGGAAGGAATGATGCTAAAGCTGAAACTCCAGTACTTTGGCCACCTCATGAGAAGAGTCGACTCATTGGAAAAGACTCTGATGCTGGGAGGGATTGGGGGCAGGAGGAGAAGGGGACGACAGAGGATGAGATGGCATCACCAATTCGATGGACGTGAGTTTGAGTGAACTCTGGGAGTTGGTGATGGACAGGGAGGCCTGGCATGCTGCTATTCATGGGGTTGCAAGGAGTCGGACATGACTGAGTGACTGAACTAAACTGAACTGAACAAGCAGCATAGTTTTGCTGTTTTCTTTATTTGAAAGTGTGTTGTTAAAAGAGGTATAGATGGATGACCAGTTGACATAGAAGGTACTGGAATAGCTTTGTAGTGTCTCTACTACCTGGAAATCTATGACTCAGAATTTGTTTCTCTGTATTGTTCTGGGCTAGGGTTGGCCATAAAAAGGATTGTGCAAGGTTTAGAAGGTAGTTGTCATCAACTAGCCACATTTTTTTTGCCCTGCTGGTTGGTGCAGGGCTGCAGTCACTGTGCAACTCACACGTGTTGCTGCTGATCTGCTAGCTCATCTTATTGTTGACTTACAGCTCCTTAACCTCCAACCAGATCTCCTCCTCATCATCTCTCTGTCTTAGGCCAAATGTGCATGTAGCATGATGATAAATATCCACTTCTCCTGAAGGTCACCCACTACCGTGAGATTGAAGGAGGTGAGAGACAGACAAGTTTTTAGTGTGTTTTTGTGGGTTCCAGTCATCCTCATGGGTTCTAGTATGTCCTTAAACGTGTTTTTCCATGCTTTTATCCATATCCAATTTTCCTTTCCAAATGACACTCTAGTTGATTTAAAGTAAATTCAGGCTCAGCACAAGATACAAAGATAACAGCTTTGTATAAACTCCTTCACCAACTCTAGCAATTGCCTGAAAGTTCTGTTCCTTAAAATGAGTCTCTTATTCTGTATCACTGTGGTTCTACTTTTCTGATTGTAGCCTAACAGACACAAAACCTAAGAAGAAAAAAAAGATTAAAGAAATTGTATTCATGACAATTTCTGAAAATTAAACCCAGATTTATGATGTGAGATTTTTTTAGGTGCAGTTGCCACATTAAATTATTATAGGGCAAGTTTTCAAATTTAGACAACTTTGCACATGTTCTGTATGATTGATATAAACTTTAAAAAATCAAGACTGAGAACATATTACTAGAAAGTTAGTTTGGACATCTGTTCCTAAGTGACTTAAAAGGAACTTCCAGACCACAGATTAAGCAACCACACAACTACCATTTCTGATCTGGGATCTGCAGGTGCATATTTCAGCTGGAGTTCTGCAGCAGGGAAGCTCTCTTTTATTAAACTCTGGGGTTTTTGTTTAGCTATTTCCATTACTTCAAGCACTGTGAGCTCCCAGAGAGCACAGAAATACTCTGCAGAATCTTCCAGTTGTAAGTCTGAAATGGTGAGGCTGATGGATTTATGAGCTTTCTGGAAATTTACAGAGTAGCGGCCATTCCTTACATTCTGGCCAGAAGAAGCCTGACTAATAAGGTAAATCATCTCTCCATTGGGAAGCTGCTTGTACCAAAACATGTAGCTCCAGGTTCTTCCATACCGACAGTTCAGGGTGACTGACTGTCCCAGTTGACCGGATGTGTTTGGCTGGTCTTGAATAACATTCTGCGCCACACCAGATCCTGTGGGGAAAAAATCAGGAAACATAGCTGAAGTAATGAACAAAATAATGTAAGAATTAGACTAATTTGGGACCCAAAGAAAACCCAAACTGAAATCATAAAAGTATGCTTTTCCCCAACCCTCCTTTCCTCCTCAAGTGCCTGTGAAGCACCATGCACCTGTGTGCAGTCCTTTCACCCTGAACACTCACACCCATGTTTGGAAGCATCCCTACCAGAGAAGGTGAAGGCCAGGAGCACCCAGAGCAGGCTGGAGAGCGGCATGAGGCGTGGATTCCCCTGCACAAATGTGCTTAGTTTCTGCCTCAAGCTGAGAGTTCAGTGTCTTTGAGTGCCTGGCAGCACATATACATACTACCCAGTATCTGTGTGACTCCCCGCAACAGGATGTGGGGTTTTTCATGTTCATAGACCACGTGGTCTGTGCACATATGGGGAAAAAGTCTGGCTCACCACAAACTTTATTTTGTCTACTTGTCTCTTCCTGGTAATTGAGTTAGGCAGATCCTGAAAAGGAGTATGGAAAGAAAATTAGTATTAAAGGTATGAGCTGAGGGGAACTGAATTTTAAACAAGTTGACAAAAATTGATAATCATTCAGTAAAATAATTTTACCAGCTCATTTAAGATAGAATTTAGTATAGGCTATGAACTCTTTTTGTAACTTACTGGTCATTCATTTAACCTATACTTACCTTTCCTCCATTCAGAAACAATAACTTTTTTAAAATCCACAGATTTTCAGCTCTCTTGGTGAAAAGCTATCTTATCCAATATAATTAACTTATCTTTTTTTTTTCCTTAACTGGGTTTTAGGGCTCTATTTAGATTTTTTAGTAAATAAAATTACTTTAACATGAAATGAAGAAACATCAGTTCTTCTGACTTTCAGAATCTATTCATTTGTATGTGTTTTTATGAAACTGAAACAGAAATAAAATATTGTTCTTTTGAAATTTGACATTGAATCTTATTAGACTTTGAGGAGGATCAGGATATACAGTCTTGTTGCCTCTACGAGGAGAATTGTACTTATTAGATCATGTGCCCTAGAATTATATTGATGTCACTCTGAAAGCTATAAGATATTGATGAAGAAAATTGAAGATAATGCAAGTAAATATAAAAATATTTCATGTTCATGGGTTTTAAGAATAAACAATGTTAAAATGTCCTCTGAACCAGAGCAATCTATAGATTTAATGCAACCCCTCTCAAAATAGTCATGGCATTTTTCACACAACTACAGCAAATAATCCTAAAATTTGTATAGAACCACAAAAGGCCACAAATAGTCAAAGCAATTTTGAAAAAAAAAGAACAAAGTTGAAGGTATCACAGTCCCTGACATCAAAATATGCTTCAAAGGTGTTATAAAATAATCAGTAAAATCTTATAATAAATTTTAATTTGCATAAAAAATAAAATACACATTGCTGGCCAAAAAAACAGAGATTCAGTCAATGCAACAGAATAGGGAGTCCAGATTTTAACCCTTGTATACATGGTGAATCAATCTATAACAAAGGAGGCAAAAATAAGCAATTGGGGGAAAGACTGCTTTTCTATACGTGGTGTTAGACAACTAGACAGCTACATGTTAAAGAATTAGAATATTTTCTCACAGCATATACTAAAATAAACTCAAAATGGATTAGAGACTTAAATATAAGACCTGAACTCATAAATCCTTAAAGAAAGTATAGGCAATATGCTTTATGAGATTCATCTTTGCTATATTTTTGTCTGTATTTCCTCAGGCAAGGACAAAAAAGAAACAACACAGAAAATAGGGCCTAATTAAATTAAAATATTTTGCACAGTGAAAAAAACCATTAACACACAAAAAAGGTAACCTATCAAATGGGAGAAGATATTTGGAAGTTATTGGTCAACAAGGGGTTAATGTCCAGAATATATAGAAATATGTTTGCACACAATATCAAAACCACAGGCAGAGGACATGATTAGGCATTTTTCCAAAGAACATACAGATGGTAAACAGACACATGACAAGATGTTCAACATCTCTAACCATCAGGTAAATGCAAATCAAAACCACAGTGAGATATCACCTCACTCCTACTTTGTCATGAATACTATCATGACAAAAATGAAAAATAATTGAGTATTGTCAAGGATGTGGAGAAAAGGGAAAACTTGTGTATTCTTGCTGGGAAAGTAAGCTGGTGTAGCCTCTATTCAAAAGATTCCCCAAACCAATAAAAATATAGCCAGTAGTTATATATATATATATATATATATATATATATATAATAGTAGTAGTTTATATATAATAAATATAACTACTATATGATTCGGGGCTTCCCAGGTGGCTCAGAAATAAAGAATCCACCTTCAATGCAGCAGACACAATTTTGATCCCTGGGTCAGGAAGATTCCCTGGAGTAGGAAATGGCAGCCCACTCCGGTATTCTTGCTGGGAAAATTTCCAGAGACAGAGGAGCCTGGCAATCTATGTTTCCATGAGGTTGCAAAGAGTCGAACATGACTGCAATGACTTAGCATGCACATGCATTATAAGACTCAGCAATTCCATTCCTGGGTATCTATCAGAAGAAAACAAAAACACTAATTCAAAAATATGTATGTACCCAAATGTTCACTGCAACATTATTTCCAATAGTGAAGATATATAGAAACAACCTCAGTTTTCACTCATACTAATGGATCTAGAAGATATATATGTGTCAGTGTGTGTGTGTGTGTGTGTGTGTACAATAGAATATTACTAGCCATAAAAAAGAATAAAATTTTGCCAGCTGGGAGAGCATGATAGACCTGGAGGATATCGCACTTAGAGAAATGTCAGATAGAGAAAGACAAATACTGTGTGCTTTCACTTTTATATTAAATCTAAAAGCAAAACAAATGAACAAATATAGCAAAACAGAAACAGACTCAGACATATAGGGAACAAATTACTGGTTACTAAGGGGAAAGGGGTGGGTGTAGGGGTGAAATAGGTGAAGGGGATTAATAGGTAGAAACTTCCACTTACAAAATAAATAAATTAAAACTAGGTAATGTGCAGTGAAGGGAAAGAATCAACCCTGCCAAAAACTTGACTGTAGCCAGTGAAACTGATTTTACACTTCTTGCATCCAGAACTGAAAGAGGATAAATTTGTTTCAAGTGATCAATTCATATATGAACACTGAACAGATATTTTCTGTTTGCTTTGCCCCAGTCATAGGATGAGATGTGAGTATTTGCAATTTGCAAATGTGAGTAATTGCAATTGTGAGTTATTTGTATTTGCAATTATGGTAAGGCAGATTTGAATATTCTTGAGACACCCAACTAAACTGGATAACATCTTTATTGGAGTCATTTTCTCTCCTTTTAGATCCTTTCACTTTTTATCGTTTGGGTGTCCAGCATATTGTGTTTAAATATTTATTTTAAATCTGTAGTCTTATCTAGATACTCTACTAGCTACAAGTCAGAGGTTCTAGTGCAGAGGGAAATATAGGAGATATTCAGAAGGGAAAAGACCAAATCCCAAATTCATTAGGCCAAAAAGTGTTTGTGGTTAAAGCTGTACTAGTGTAGGTAAGAAATACTAAACAGGGCAAATACCTGGTGACGGCATCATGGTGTGACTGTGGCTGGAGGAGGGGCTGAGCTGAGAAACAGTTATTTCCAATTTTATTGGAATGAAGAAGGAAAGAATTGGTTTGGATTTCAGTATTATTTCAGGGTATGAAGGCAGAAAGTTGACACATCTATTAATTTTAATGAATTTTTTACTTCTTATAGATAGAAATTAAGTACCTTTCAAGAAAATTAATAGAAGAGATCCTGGGTTAAGAAATGTGATGAGTGTGAGAAGTTTTGAAAAAGGTCACTGTAGGAATTGACAATTAGAAATGATTACAGAGAAAAAGAATACTTTCTTGGAAGCACTGTGGGTCTAGTTAGTCTTGGAGGTGATAACAATTTCAATGACACCAATCTGCCCATCTGTGATTTTCTTGAACTCTGCTTTATCAAAGTATACAAGAAAGTAGATTTTTTTGTAATTTGATCTTTATGATGACTGAACAGTATTCCATGGTATGTGTGTAATATAGTGTTTTGAATCGTTACCCCAATGAGGTACATAAGAAGGCAGATATTAATTCATGATTAGGAATTAATAAGATCATTGATATGACATAGAATTAACTCAAAACAATGAAGTTAGTGACTCAAGACTGATTGAAGGAGGGCTGTGAAGTTTAGATATGGTAGAAAGAGAAATAAAAGATTGGAAACTTCTGAGAAATAAGATAACAATAGAGAGATCTGGGGACTAAATGATCATAAAGAGTCAAAGAACGAATGCAGCAGAAGTATATGAGTGTAAGAATCTGAGGATGCAAGATTTAGACAGGATATAAGATTTCAGAGGTGGAGTGGCATCTAACTGGAGAAATATCATCACATTTTTTTGGAGTGTGGCCATCGGAGTTTGTGACTGAGAAGGATCCTAACTGATAGACTTCAGAGTTGTTGAGTTCAGGCTTCTCTCTGAATTGTCCTCTCTGAATTTAAGTCAAGGAGTATTTTAAGTTACAGTAGAATCTTATGTATTTACATCTTCAATATATAAGAAGAGTGTGGCAGTGTCACACTGAATAATTCTCACAAACACACAGGATTGTAAGAGACAGTGCAGGGAGAGTTCATGGAAGAGCAACTCTCTGAGAAAACGCTGAGCGCATGTTTATTGGTAACTTGTCATGTAATCTTTAACTAAGAGCAGTAAAGCAAGACAGAGACCAGCACTCTGGGGTTAAGGAAGCTGCCTTCTGGAGGTCTGCAGGAAATCACATGAGAGTCCTAAAGAAAGGTCTTTGAAGAAAGGCGGGTTTTTTATCATGCAGAACAGCATCTTGAAATGCTGACCTGTCTGTCAACCAGAACATCTAACTTAAAGGCAGGGGAGAGCAAGCAAGGAAGAGGGAATGAGTAAGATTCAATTCCAGGAGACATTTCTGAGAAAACAGTAAAACATGGTTCCCACAGAAGAGTGTCTGATGTTTATAAAGATGAGAGTGATAAAAGGAATAGGGAAAAGTAGGGGTAAAAGTCAAAGCCCCAAAGGGTCAAAGACAAGAGTCTGTTTTTTGGGGGGGGTGTGGTAGTGACAAGAATGCTGTTCTCATCTCTAAATTTGAAGTGTTTTAGATGAGGGAGGACCAGAAGTAACCACAAGTGAAAGAGCTCTATTACAAACAGTCAGTTTTCAGTTAGGATATGCGGAAGAAATTTTTACAGGGACTACTGAATGTTTATTTTCAATAGAGTGAGGATTTAGAGGGCAAAGTAGAAAGCAGTGTGGGATGGTAAGAGGTAGTTAAGTCAATGTAGAAAATTAAACAGGTCAGACTCCTTGGTGAATCATTCCTCTCTGCAAGGAGTCAATCAGAGGTAGACGCAAATGTGCCTTCAAAGGTCCTAATACAGAGGAATGTGGCCAGAACCAGATCAACTGGTGCTCAGGTCTCTAAGAAGATGTCATAAATCAGTAAATTTTGGCTATCCCAATGGATTATTTTCAGCAGTTTTCTTTTCTTTGTGTTCAGGAAATTGTCTTTTCTATGTGCCATATGTGTATACACTTGTTACTTGTTTCTTATAACCCTCTTACATCTTATCTACTTTGGGGCCAAGTCAATTTGAAATCACTTAGTATGCTGCACATTTCATGCAATTCTGTTAGAATGGATTAGATATTCTTCTAATAGAATCAGTCTCTCAGATGTGCCTAACAGATGGAGTTTGTGAAACATTAGAATCCTCAATGTGGCAACATTCACAGTAGT
This sequence comes from Bubalus bubalis, assembly GCF_019923935.1. NCBI lineage: Eukaryota > Metazoa > Chordata > Mammalia > Artiodactyla > Bovidae > Bubalus > Bubalus bubalis. The sequence goes on from NC_059167.1 coordinate 79,031,522, forward strand.
ATTCTTGGATATTCAAAAAGACAGAAATTTGTCCTGGTGTGTAGGATGTGTAAATGGCTATGTTTATCATACTTTGGAAATGGTTTTGATTCTGTGAGTGAAATCTGAGGTAACAGATACTTGTACTGAAGTCTCGGAAAATACAATGAGAGGTGCTCTAGCACTTTCCAAAGATCAGCATATCCCTTCAGGACACTTTCAGTCACCTTTCCTCTCATTTCCTCCTCTTCCCAGCTTTAGAGCTCACTTGCTTATTTCCTCACTTTGCTTTTCCTAAAACATATCTTTCTGTCTGTTTTATTTATTGAAGTGTTCTCAGTAATTAACATAGCACCTGATGAATAGTAGCTGCTTAATAAACATTTATTGAATAAAGAAATATTCTTGGCTGAACATTTTACTGACAATTGCTAGGGATGCAATAAAATACAGAGGGCATGAGTTAGATCTTCTATAAAAATAGAAGAAAGAGTCAAAGGACATCACATGGGATCTCATAATGAAGATAAGAATGTATTCCAAAATCCTTATTCATTCATGGACTCATCAAATTTTTCCTTCCTATTTACCTGTTTTCTTTCCTTCTTCCCACCCTCTCTCTTTTCCTTCCTTCTTTTTTTTAGTCCCCATTCCTATCATTATTAAATGTGAAATTGGTCCCCAACTATTTTGTTAGGCTCTTCCTGTGAACTTCAGCTCATTCCAATACACACTTCTCTTTATCTCTGACATTTTTCATAGATTGTGATAAATGGCATAAATTTATGCTTGTTTTAATTTTTCTTTGAAAGTTTATTCATTTATTTTTAATTTTATTATTATTATTATTTAATTTACAATATTGTATTGGTTTTGCCATACATCAAATATTTTTAATTATTGTGTTTGTCATAAGGTGGCGGACACCAGATAGTTTGAAAGATTATGATTGCATGTAGCTAGATAGAGTCCCCTGGAAAGATGCAAGGAATTCTCCTAACTTTGCAAAAAAGAATAACAAAAAATATGTTCATTTAGACATCAGTTGATACTCATAGTCAGTGTGTTATCACAACTCTAAGTCAATGTAAATATAAACAATGCATATGATGATTCAGCAATGTGCCCAAGGAAGCACAGTGCTTGTCAATCCTAAAGTAGTGAACCAATGTTATTAATAAAAAGCCTCTTCTTATATTGTGGCTTCCCAGGTGGCACTAGTGGTAAAGAACCTGCCTGACAGTGCAAGAGATATAAAAGACACGGGTTCAATCCCAGGATTGGGAAGATCCCCTGGAGTAGGGCAAGGCAACCCACTCCAGTATTCTTGCCTAGAATCCATGGACAGAGGAGACAGTCAGGATACAGTCCAGAGGGTCACAAAGAGTCAGACATGACTGAAACGACTTAGCATACATGCACATTGTGTATAGATAAAGTATATTTGGATTGTTAAAATAAAAAATACAGGTAATTTCCTATTTGTGGAGGATGCAAGATATGTCTTCTCACTCTGTTGAAGTATGACCACTCCACTTTGTTTCAACTGCATAAAAAGCTCCAGGACATTATTAAATGAAAATCAAAGGGCACAGTGTAAAAAATCCAAATAAATTCAATTTAATGGCAAATCATTTGATCTGTCTGTGTGTACATATGTATGTATGTGTATAAATGTATATGCAGTTGCATAAAGTGATGTGCAAAGATATGTGTGTGTGTGTTCAATTGTGTCCAACTCTTTGCGACCCACTAGACTGTAGCCACTCAGGCTCTTCTGTCCATGGAATGTCTCAGGCAAGGATACTATAGTGGGTTGCCATTTCCTACTACAGGGAATCTTCCTGACCCAGGAATTGAACCTGCCTCTGTTGTGTCTCCTGCATTGGCAGGCAGATTCTTTACCACTGCACCACCTGGGGTTCAATTCAGTTCAGTGGCTCAGTCATGTCTGACTCTTTGCAACCCCATGGACTGCAGCAGGCCAGGTTTCCCTGTCCATCACCAACTTCTGGAGCTTGCTCAAACTCATGTCCATTGAGTCAGTGATACCATCCAACCATCTTATCCTCTTTCATTTCCTTCTCCTCCTACCTTCAATCTTTCCCAGCATCAGGGTCTTTTCAAATGAGTCAGTTCTTTGCATCAGGTGGCCAAAGTACTGGAGCTTCAGCTTCAGCATCGATCCTTCCAATGAATATTCAGGACTGATTTCCTTTAGGATGGACTGGTTTGATTTCCTTGCAGTCCAAGGGATTCTCAAAAGTCTTCTCCAACACCACAGTTCAAAAGCATCAATTCTTTGGCACTCAGCTTTCTTTATAGTCCAACTCTCACACCAATACATGACTATTGGAAAAACCATAGCTTTGACTAGATGGACCTTTGTCACCAAAGTAATGTCACTGCTTTTTAATATGCTATCTAGGTTGGTCATAGCTTTTCTTTCAAGGAGCAAGCGTCTTTTAATTTCATGACTGCAGTCACCATCTGCAGTGATTTTTGAGCCCCCCAAAATAAAGTCTCTCACTGTTTCATTGTTTCCCCATTAATTTGCCATGAAGTGATGGGACTGGATGCCATGATCTTAATTTTTTGAATGATGAATTTTAAGCCAACCTTTTCACTCTCCTCTTTCATTTTCATCAAGGGGAAGCCTTTCATCAGGGAAACCTTTCACCTGGGGAACTGTGAAAAAAAATATATGTGATTGTAATAAACAGGCTGATACGATATACATTAAACTGTTAGAAAAGGACAGTGGGAGAAATCTCCTTCATTTGGTGGAATGAAGGAGATACAGCTATGAGCCTTCACTTTTGCTCTGCCTGAGACTTTTATGATGAGATGGATCTATGTGCTGCTTAGAGAATATAGAAAATGATGAAAACTCTTTATAGAGGCAGAACTTCTAGACAGATTAAAAATAAATATTAACTTAGTTTTTGTTTCCTTAAAATTTTTTTTTATCACAAACATGTGTTCTAGAGTAATAACAAAATAACATTTCAGATTTTCCTCTGAGTAAGATCAATATGCAAGTGAAACAACTGTAATAATATGCATTTCTGAGTATGGATTTGTCCTGGGTCCAAACGAAAGAAGCCTTTGGAACAGGAGAATTATTTGTATTTTCCTTATCTTTTCATCTTTAACACACTGAAACCAACATTTTATTGACACGAGGAGGAGCCATGACAAACTATTAATACCTCTTCACTTTATTCCTGTGTTAAAATTATGATTCTTAGTTTCCTTATCATTCATAGCTACATCAACCAATGAAGCACTTCTTCCTTGTCCTCTTTCTCTTCTTTTCTTTATCCATCTTCTTCCATTTCCCTTCCCTTCATTTCCCTCATGTCTTACTGCTCTTCTGATTCTCCTTCCAAATGATTCTAGATTTGCTCTCGTGACCGCTCCCCCAACTCTGCCCCCCCATCTTCCCACCAGAGATACTGCACAGGTGCAGCCCCGTCTGTCCCAGTGTGCCTCTCTCAGGACACAGTAGTACACAGCGACGTCTCTCAGGGTGAGCTGGGGCAGGACCAAGGTGCTGGACTTTCTGTCTGAAGCTATGGTCAGAGAGGCCATGCTGCTGTTCACTGTGCCTCGTAAGCCACAAATGACATACTGTGGACTCTGATTGGGATTTTGCCGATACCAATGGATATAGTCATTTCCACCAATGGTAGAGTGGTTACAAGGCAGGTTTACATCCTCTCCTTCAGCACAATCCATGGAGCTGGGCTGGGTGATCTTAGCATTAATCACAGTCCCTAAAGGGTCAAGAATATAAAATTATCCCGTGACAACAAATCAGTGTAATTCTGTGGATCAAGGGCACAACATTCCCCAAACTGTCTAGACCTACCCCCTACTCCAGTGTTTTTATCTATGTCCTGAGAAATATTATTGATGCCTGTTATATAGGGACCAAAGACACATGGCAAGAATCTAAGAACTCTACAGGCTTTATCCCAGGGTCCTTGGCTCAATAACCCCAGAGATTTCTTCCAACCTACTTACTGCTAAGGTCTCTTCCGGATCATGGCTATGGAATAACATGTCATGTTGAAATTTGCGCTCACTAGCAAATGCATAGATCTGTTCTCAATTCCATTGCAATAATGCTGAATAAAACACAGGAAGAAGAGTAGAGAGCAAGTGACGCTTTATGGTCCCTTGGCCTCAAAGTCAACCTTTGTAGACATAGAACACTTACCCAAGGTCAGAAAAACAGTTATTCCAATCACCAGCCTCATACTTCAAGGACAAACCAGGATTGTGGGCTCAGAGCTCACACTTGTGTCTGCTCCTAGGCTTGTTTCCAGAGAACAGAAACAACTGTTGCTGTTAGAGACTTACAACCAGTGCAGGTATCTGTTGCAGTGTATTGTTGCCAGGATCGCTCAGCCAATGATCAAGCAGTTCCTTGTCTAGGTCTTCCTGCCCTGTTTTAGTCACATCCCACAAAGAAGGCGAGACATCCCCAACTCACAGGGTACTGACTAATATTCTCGTGAAGTTTAAAGTCTGGCTCTGGAAAAGCAACATCAATCACAATAATGTGTCTATCCAGAACCTGTGTTCTATCATTTCTTCTTCCAAGAAATTTTCTGATGCTCTGTGAAGCATGTGGAAAACATTGTTTAATCCCAGAAAGCTTTACTGAGCTCTATATTGTAAAGAGATGAAAATTCCCATCCACGTTCTAGCAAATGTACGTGAGATTTCAAAGTAGGCTTGGTTTTTCTGAGGGACAGGACATATTAGTAACATTGACACAAAAAGCTAAACGTCTTGAGCTCAGACTTTGAAGCTCAGCATCCTGAAAAGGTCCTTGGAATCATGCATCTGTCTCCATCTAGGCAGACATTTCTCAATGCATCGGTTCTTGATATAGTAACTGATGACAAGGATGGTATTCTCCTCATCCTCCTTGAACAATGGTCCTTAATCCTTATGCCCTCTGTGCCCAAGTTTGTAGGTGCTCTGCACCAAAGATGCAGACACTGAGAGAAAAGACAGAAGGGAAAGCAAACTATCTGGGGTGGAGAAGGGTGGAGGGGGATGATCCTGGCAGAAAAAGAGGAGTGAAGAGAAAAGAGTGTAAGGAATAGGGAAGGAAGAGTTAACCAGGGGTGGAAAATGGGAAAGCAGGGTTTAGGGAGGTACATGGAAAAGGTTTAGGCTATAAGGCTATGATTCCCTGAATCCTTCACCCCATGCACTCAACAAAGGATTATAAAATCAGTTTATCAAAAGACAATGAAAATCTGTCATTTTTCTTCACTTTTCTGTGGAACATCGATGGAAAACATGTTTCCTTTCTTTTATAGCCAGAAAGGACCACTGTTTCCAAATAAAGCAGCCCCCTCTTGTGACTGAATAAACAAACTGCAGAGCTAAACTCCCACCAGAAGTCAACCTTTTGAAAAGTTCCTCATCTTGAAAGGTAAATATCCCTGGTGGCTCAGCTGGTAAAGAATCCGTCTGTAATGTAGGCAATGGGGGTTCAATCCCTGGATGAGGAATATCCTCTGGTAAAGGAAATGGCTGCCCACTCCAGTGTTCTTGCCTGGGTAAATCCATGGACAGAGGAGCCTGTGGGCTACAGTCCATGGTGTCCCAAGAGCTGGACACGACTGAGAACACACACACATCGTAGTTGTACCACCTCTGTACTCAGCTGTGTTTTCTTAGTTCTATACCACGCCACAAAAGATTTTAATTATTTTTGGCTTCTTTGTTTTGTCATACCCCCATTATGAACCTCAGTTGTCAGCTTCTTTGTAGTTTTCCTTTTGTCTTTAACCTTCCCATATTTTAAGGTTATTCAATGTTTATAAAGAGAAGTTGCTACATATAAAGCACTCAAGAGTTATCTGTTTTCTGAATGAGTAGATGAGCTCTGGGGTCAAGTGCTTTTCCATAGTCCAAATCTTGCTCCAAAGGAGCCCCCTAAAATGATACACTCTGGCTGGCAATAAAAGCTGGAGATGATTTTCACAGTTAGGAGAGTTTTGGCTCATTTCACATAGATTAAAAAAATGGGAATAATGAAACCTACCTCTCAGGATTTTTATATTTAAATTAGATAATGAATCTGAAATGGAAACCAGTGCCTGACAAAGAGAAAGCTCAATAAATACCAACTTTCTTTATTCTAGTAAAACCTACCTCTCCTTCAATGTCCAGGTCTGTGACCTATTACTGTTTGTTCTTTACTCCGCATCGGTTCAATGATGGAAGCTTCTAGGAAATTCACTTAATCAATTATTTTTCTGGAGACAGTCATTATTTTTCCCTATTCCCTGGGGTCATATTCTCCTAGCCACATTGACACACTCAGAAAACTGAAAGGACCCAGATGGAATCCTCAGATAAGGTTTTATTTTCATTAAAGTTTTTATATATTTATTACCTATTGGATATCACATTTCTCAGTTGGCTTTCCAAGATTTTGTCATTCTCATTATCTGTTTTCTTATTGATTTGAGGAACTTTTAACATATTCTGTTTAACATAATCTTCATCTGAGTCCTTTTTCAGAAATACATATTGCAAATATAGTTTATCAGTCTGTGCACTGACTTTCAAAACTCTTAGTAGTGATTTATAACAAACAGAATTTAAAAATACATTTTCATATTCATAAGATACTACCTTGAAAGTTTTGTTTTTTTCTCTTTAAGCATTTAAAAAATATTTAAGGTAATTATTGATAAGTATGATCCCATTGCCATTTACTTTATTGTTTGGGGTTCAAATTTATACACCGTTTTTGTGTTTCCTGTCTAGAGAATATCCTTTAGTATTTGTTGGAGAGCTGGTTTGGTGGTGCTGAATTCTCTCAGCTTTTGCTTGTCTGTAAAGCTTTTGATTTCTCCTTCATATTTGAATGAGATCCTTGCTGGGTAGAATAATCTGGGCTGTAGGCTATTTTCTTTCATCACTTTAAGTATGTCTTGCCATTCCCTCCTGGCTTGAAGAGTTTCTATTGAAAGATCAGCTGTTATCCCTTTGGGAATTCCCTTGTGTGTTATTTGTTGTTTTTCCCTTTCTGCTTTTAATATTTGTTCTTTGTGTTTGATCTTTGTTAATTTGATTAATATGTGTCTTGGGGTGTTTGCCTTGGGTTTATCCTGTTTGGGACTCTCTGGGTTTCTTGGACTTGAGTGATTATTCCCTTCCCCATTTTAGGGAAGTTTTCAACTATTATCTCCTCAAGTATTTTCTCATGGTCTTTCTTTTTGTCTTCTTCTTCTGGGACTCCTATGATTCGAATGTTGTAGCATTTAATATTGTCCTGGAGGTCTCTGAGATTGTCCTCATTTCTTTTAATTAGCTTTTCTTTTATCCTCTCTGATTCATTTATTTCTACCATTCTATCTTCTAATTCACTAATCCTATCTTCTGCCTCTGTTATTCTACTATTTGTTGCCTCCAGAGTATTTTTGATATCATTTATTGCATTATTCATTATATATTGACTCTTTTATATTTCTTCTAGGTCCTTGTTAAACCTTTCCCAACCAAAAGACAAAGACTGGCTGAATGGATACAAAAACAAGACCCCTACATATGTTGTCTACAAGGGACTCACCTCAAAATGGGAGACACATACAGACTGAAAGTGAAGGGCTGGAAAAAGATTTTCCATGCAAATAGAGACCAAAAGAAAGCAGGAGTAGCAATACTCATATCAGATAAAATAGACTTTAAAACAAAAGCTGTGAAAAGAGACAAAGAAGGTCACTACATAATGATCAAAGGATCAATCCAGAAGAAGATATAACAATTATAAATATATATGCACCCAACATAGGAGCACCACAATATGTAAGACAAATGCTAACAAGTATGAAAGGAAAAATTAACAATAACACAATAATAGTGGGAGACTTTAATACCCCACTCACACCTATGGATAGATCAACTAAACAGAAAATTTACAAGGAAACACAAACTTTAAATGATACAATAGACAAGTTAGACTTAATGAATATATATAGGACATTTCATCCCAAAACAATGAATTTCACCTTTTTCTCAAGTGCACACTGAACCTTCTCCAGGACAGATCACATCCTGGGCCATAAATCTAGCTTTGGTAAATTCAAAAAAAAATGAAATCATTCCAAGCATCTTTTCTGACCACAATGCAGTAAGATTAGATCTCAATTACAGGAGAAAAACTATTAAAAATTCCAACATATGGAGGCTGAACAACATGCTGCTGAATAACCAACAAATCACAGAAGAAATCAAAAAGAAATCAAAATTTGCATAGAAACTAATGAAAATGAAAACACAACAACCCAAAACCTGTGGGACACTGTAAAAGCAGTGCTAAGGGGAAAGTTCATAGCAATACAGGCATACCTCAAGAAACAAGAAAAAACTCAAATAAATAACCTAACTCTACACCTAAAGCAACTAGAAGAGGAAGAAATGAAGAACCCCAGGGTTAGTAGAAGGAAAGAAATCTTAAAATTAGGGCAGAAATAAATGCAAAAGAAACAAAAGAGACCATAGCAAAAATCAACAAATCCAAAAGCTGGTTCTTTGAGAGGATAAATAAAATTGACAAACCATTAGCCAGACTCATCAAGAAACAAAAGGGAGAAAAATCAAATCCATAAAATTAGAAATGAAAATGGAGAGATCACAACAGACAACACAGAAATACAAAGGCTCATAAGAGACTACTATCAGCAATTATATGCCAATAAAATGGACAATGTGGAAGAAATGGACAAATCCTTAGAAAAGTACAACTTTCCAAAACTCGACCAAGAAGAAATAGAAAATCTTAACAGACTCATCACAAGCACGGAAATTGAAACTGTAATCAGAAATCTTCCAGCAAACAAAAGCCCAGGTCCAGACGGCTTCACAGCTGAATTCTACCAAAAATTTAGAGAAGAGCTAACACCTATCCTACTCAAACTCTTCCAGAAAATTGCAGAGGAACGTAAACTTCCAAACTCATTCTATGAAGCCACCATCACCCTAGTACCAAAACCTGACAAAGATGCCACAAAAAAAGAAAACTACAGGCCAATATCACTGATGAACATAGATGCAAAAATCCTTAACAAAATTCTAGCAATCAGAATCCAACAACAGAAAGAAAAACACCAATACAGTATACTAATGCATATATATGGAATTTAGAAAGATGGTAACAATAACCCTGTGTACGAGACAGCAAAAGAGACACTGATGTATAGAACAGTCTTATGGACTCTGTGGGAGAGGGAGAGGGTGGGAAGATTTGGGAGAATGGCATTGAAACATGTAAAATATCATGTATGAAACGAGTTGCCAATCCAGGTTCGATGCACGATTCTGGATGCTTGGGGCTGGTGCACTGGGACGACCCAGAGGGATGGAATGGGGAGGGAGGAGGGAGGAGGGTTCAGGATGGGGAACACATGTATACCTGTGGCGGATTCATTTTGATATTTGGCAAAACTAATACAGTTATGTAAAGTTTAAAAATAAAATAAAATTAAAAAAAAAAAAGAATCCAACAACATATTAAAAAAATCATACACCATGACCAAGTGGGCTTTATCCCAGGGATGCAAGGATTCTTCAATATCCACGAATCAATCAATGTAATACACCAGATTTACAAATTGAAAAATAAAAACCATATGATTATCTCAATAGATACAGAGAAAGCCTTTGACAAACTCAACATCCATTTATGATAACTCTCCAGAAAGCAGGAATAGAAGGAACGTACCTCAACATAATAAAAGCTATATATGACAAACCCACAGCAAACATTATCCTCAATGGTGAAAAATTGAAAGCATTTCCTCTAAAGTCAGGAACAAGACAAGGGTGCTCACTTTCACCATTACTATTCAACATAGTTTTGGAAATTTTGGCCACAGCAATCAGAGCAGAAAAAGAAAAAAAGCAGTCCAAATTGGAAAAGAAGAAGTAAAGCTCTCACTGTTTGCAGATGACATGATCCTCTATATAGAAAACCCTAAAGACTCCATCAGAAAATTGCTAGAACTAATCAATGAATATAGTAAAGTTGCAGGATATAAAATCAACACAGAGAAATCCCTTGCATTCCTATACACTAATAATGAGAAAATAGAAAGAGAAATTAAGGAAAAATTCCATTCACCATTGCAACGAAAAGAATAAAATACTTAGGAATATATCTACCTAAAGAAACTAAAGACCTATATATAGAAAACTATAAAACACTGGTGAAAGAAATCAAAGAGGACACTAATAGATGGAGACATATACCATGTTCATGGATTGGAAGAATCAATATAGTGAAAATGAGCAATCCCTATCAAGCTATCAATGGTATTCTTCACAGAGCTAGAACAAATAGTTTCACAGTTTGTATGGAAATACAGAAAACCTCGAATAGCCAAAGCAATCTTGAGAAAGAAGAATGGAACTGGAGGAATCAAGCTGCCTGACTTCAGGCTCTACTACAAAGCCACAGTCATCAAGACAGTATGGTACTGGCACAAAGACAGAAATATAGATCAATGGAACAAAATAGAAAGCCCAGAGATAAATCCATGCACATATGGACACCTTATCTTTGACAAAGGAGGCAGGAATATAAAATGGATTAAAGACAATCTCTTTAACAAGTGGTGCTGGGAAAACTGGTCAACCACTTGTAAAAGAATGAAACTAGAACACTTTCTAACACAATACACAAAAATAAACTCAAAATGGATTAAAGATCTAAACATAAGACCAGAAACTATTAAACTCCTAGAGGAGAACATAGGCAAAATGCTCTCCGACATACATCACAGCAGGATCCTCTATGACCCACCTCCCAGAATATTGGAAATAAAAGCAAAAATAAACAAATGGGACCTAATTAAACTTCAAAGCTTCTGCACAACAAAGGAAACTATAAGCAAGGTGAAAAGACAGCCTTCAGAATGGGAGAAAATAATAGCAAATGAAGCAACTGACAAACAACTAATCTCGAGAATATACAAGCAACTCCTACAGCTCAACTCCAGAAAAATAAATGACCTGATCAAAAAATGGGCCAAAGAACTAAATAGACATTTCTCCAAAGAAGACATACAGATGGCTAACAAACACATGAAAAGATGCTCAACATCACTCATTATCAGAGAAATGCAAATCAAAACCACTATGAGGTACCATTTCACACCAGTCAGAATGGCTGCGATCCAAAAGTCTACAAGCAATAAATGCTGGAGAGGGTGTGGAGAAAAGGGAACCCTCTTACACTGTTGGTAGGAATGCAAACTAGTACAGCCACTATGGAGAACAGTGTGGAGATTCCTTAAAAAACTGGGAATAGAACTGCCTTATGATCCAGCAATCCCACTGCTGGGCATACACACTGAGGAAACCAGAAGGGAAAGAGACACATGTACCCCAATGTTCATCGCAGCACTGTTTATAATAGCCAGGACATGGAAGCAACCTAGATGTCCATCAGCAGATGAATGGATAAGAAAGCTGTGGTACATATACACAATGGAGTATTACTCAGCCATTAAACAGAATGCATTTGAGTCAGTTCTAATGAGGTGGATGAATCTGGAGCCTATTATACAGAGTGAAGTAAGCCAGAAAGAAAAACACCAATACAGTATACTAACGCATATATATGGAATTTAGAAAAATGGTAACAATAAGCCTGTATACGAGACAACAAAAGAGACACTGATGTATAGAACAGTCTTTTGGACTCTGTGGGAGAGGGAGAGGGTGGGATGATTTGGGAGAATGGCATTGAAACATGTATAATATCATATATGAAAAAAGTCATCAGTCCAGGTCCGATGCATGATACTGGATGCTTGGGGCTGGTGTACTGGAACAACCCAGAGGGACGGTATGGGGAGGGAGGCGGGAGGAGGGCTCAGGATGGGGAACACGTGTATACCTGTGGCAGATTCATTTTTATATATGGCAAAACCAATACAATATTGTAAAGTTAAAAAAATAAACTTAAATTAAATTTAAAAGAAAATTAAAAAATAAAAAATATTTTACCTTGGTGGCTTCTATTGCTTCTGATGTGAAGTTAGGTATCATTCTTAATGATGTTTCCCAGAATACAATATGGAAAGTGTCCATGGATATTGGCAAGATTGTTTCCACTTAAATAGATTTTTGAATTTGCCTTCAATCATTGCAGTGAAAGTCGCAATCTTCTGCCAAAACCAGAGTGGTGGACTTGCAGAATTCCTTATTCAAATTTATGGCTTTCCTCATAGCATTGCTCCTGAATAAGGAGATTGTTTTGTAGGAAGTCAAGTATGGCAGTGAGTGGAAATGCTTGCTATGAACAAAGAGGTTATGGGATGGGTAATAGAAGAGGTAGTTATAAATACCAGCTATAATCATGTGGTCATTTTCAGGAATGAGAACAATAATACTTAAGTGAATTTGTTTTTCATTTTGATATAAATATATTTATGTATCACATTAACCAATTTTAATTCCCCTCTCCCGTTTGCCTGCATGTAGTAATGTAAGATATGCTAATATAAGTCGATCTTATATCTTATCATAGCTTAGTAGTGCCTGGAAAATCCCATGGATGGAGAAGCCTGGTAGGCTGCAGTCCATGGGGTCGCTAAGAGTCGGACATGACTGAGCGACTTCACTTTCACTTTCATGTATTGGAGAAGGAAAATGGCAACCCACTCCAGTGTTCTTGCCTGGAGAATCCCAGGGACGGGGGAGCCTGGTGGGCTGCCGTCTCTGGGGTCGCACAGAGTCGGACACGACTGAAGCGACTTAGCAGCAGAAGCAGCAGTGAAGATAAAGGATTCAATGGGAGAATGTGGCTTAGCTAGAAAAGAAAATAACTTCACTCCCAAATGGATAAATGAACTTGCTATAATCTTCGCAGGATGAGGTTAGAATCTTTTGGGTTGAATGAGGAATTACTGCATTATATTAGCAAGAACTGTGGTGTTGGAAAAGACTCTTGAGAGTCCCTTGGACTGCAAGGAGATCAAGCCAATCAATCCTAAAGGAAATCAATCCTGAATATTCATTTGAAGAACTGATGCTGAAGCTGAAACTCCAGTAATTTGGCCACTTGATGAGAAGAGCCACTCATTGGGAAAGACCCTGGTGCTTGGAAAGATTGAACACAAAAGGAGAAGGGGGCAGCAGAGGATGAGATTGTTAGATAGCATTACCAAATCAAGGGACGTGAATTTGAGCAAACTCTGGAAGATGGTGGAGGATAGAGGAGCTTGGCATGCTGCAGTCCATGGGGTCACAAAAAGTCAGACATGACTTAGTGACTGAACAGCAACAACAACATTAGCAAGAAGCATAGTTTTACTTTCTTTATTCAAAAGTTGTTAAGAGAGTACAGATGGATGCCAGGTTAACAAACAGGGTACTGTAGCAGCTTTGTACTATCTAAACTAACTGGAAATAGAAAGTGTTTCCCACATTGTTCTTGGTTAGGATTGGCCACAAAAGAAATTTGTGTAACATTTGCAAGGTGATTGTGATGAAGTAGCCATAGGTTTTATGTTTCCGAGGTTGGTACAGGGCTCCAGAGACTATGGTTATTCAATCATATTGCTGCTGCTGATCTGATAGCTCAACTTATTGTTGACTCACAACTCCTTCACTTCCCACCAAACCTCCTCCTTGTCTTCTCTGCTTTGGGCCGAGTATGCAGGTAGCATGACGCCAAATGACACCCACTTCTCCTAAGGTCACCCGCTACTGTTGAGACTGAAGGAGGTGAAACAGGCAAATTTTAGTGTGTCTTTGTGGTTTCCATTTACCTCATGGCTCTAGTTTGTCCTTATGAGTCTTAGTTTGTCCATGCTCTGGTCTATATCCAACTTTCTTCTTCAAATATTAGTCTAGCTGACAAACAATTAGTTCAGTCTCAACATCAGATACCAAGATAACAGATTTGTATACACTCTTCCACCAGATCTAGCAATTACCTGAGTCCTAATCTTTATAACTAATTTCTTATTCCACACCACTGGTGGTTCTGCTTCTTTGATTGTACCTTCAGTGACACAATACTAAGAATAAAGGACTAAGGAAATTATTTTTATGACGATTCCAAGTAACTATACCCAGATTTGTGATGCGAGTGTATTTTAGTGAAACCGTCACTTTTAATTATTTATGGAGCAAGTTTAGACAACTTTACACATGTTCTGTATGATTGATTTAAAGTCAAAAATTCAACAAGAGAATGTTAACAGTAGAAAATTACTCTGGACACCAAATAACAAGGAAGAAGCTTTTACTTAGAATTAAATTCTATGATCCAGACCACAGATGAAGCAACCACACGATTACCATTTCTTGCTGGGATCTGCAGGTGTGCATCTCAGCTGGAGTCCTGAAGCATGGAGGCTCTCTCTTATTAAGCTCTGGGGTTTTTGTTCAGCTTTTCCCATTACTTCAACCACTGTGAGTTCACGAAGAGCACAGAAGTACTTTGCAGTATCTTCCAGCTGTAAGGCTGAAATGGTGAAGCTGATGGAGTTATCTGCTTTCTGGAAGTTTACAGAGTAACGGCCGTCCCTTGCATTCCCATCGTCTGAATACTGACGAATGAGGTAAGTCATCTGTCCACTGGGAAGCTGCTTGTACCAAAAAATGGAGTAGAAGATCATGTACCAACTGACTTCATACTGACAGTTCAGAGTGACTGACTGCTCCACTTGACGGGTTATGTCTGGCTGGTCTTGAGTAACTTTCTGGGCCACACCAGATCCTGTGGAAAAAATCAGAAAACAGAGATGAAGCAGTGAATAAAATAGTGTAGGAATTAGACTCATTTAGGTCGCCAAAAAGAAAAACTAAACTGAAATCCTAAGATGCTTGCTTTTCTCCAGTCCTCCTTTCCTCCCCAAGTCCCGGTGAAGCACCGTGCGCCTGTGTGCAGGCCTTTCACCCTGAACACTCACACCCATGCTTGAAAGCATCCCTACCAGAGAAGGTGACGGCCAGGAGCACCCAGAGCAGGCTGGAGAGCGGTATGAGGCATGGATTCCCCTGCACAAATCTGTTTAATTCTACCTCAAGCTGAGATTTCAGTGTCTTTAAGTGCCTGAGAGCACATATACATAAGTACCTGGGTTCCTTGTGACTCTCCCCCAAGACAGGAAGTGGGGTTTGTCATGTAGATCAACCACATGGTCTGTGCACAGATGGAAAAAGTCTCAGTTCAGTTCAGTCGCTCAGTCCTGTCCGACTCTTTGTGACCCCATGGACTGCAGCAGGCCAGGCTTCCCTGTCCATCACCAATTCCCAGAGTTTACTCAAAGTCATGTCCATTGAGTTGGTGATGCCATCCAACCATCTCATCCTCTATTATCCTGTTCTTCTCCTGCTTCAATCTATCCCAGCATCAAGGTCTTTACAAATGAGTCAGTTTTTCGCATCAGGTGGTCAAAGTATTGGGGTTTCAGCTTCAGTATCAATTCTTTCAATGAATATTCCGGACTGATTTCCTTTAGGAGGGACTGGTTTGATCTCCTTGCAGCCCAAGGGGCTCTCAAGAGTTTTCTCCAACGCTACAGTTCAAAAGCATCAATTCTTTGGTACTCAACTTTCTTTATGGTCCAATTCTCACATCCATACATGATTACTGGAAAAACCATAGCTTTAAGTATATGACTACTGTCTGGCTCATCACAAATCTTTACTTTGTCTACCTATTTTTCCCTGGTCATTATGTTTGGCAGATTCTGAAAAGGGGCATGAAGAAAGCAATTAATATTAAAGGTTTGAACTGAGGGAAACTGAAGATTAAACAAGTTGACATACATTGGTAATTATTCAGTAAAATGATTTTTCCATCCTGTTTAAGATATAATTTTGTGTAGCCTATGAAACATTCTTGTAATCTACTGATTAGTCATTCATTAACCTTTACTTACTTGTCTCCATCCAGAATCTAGTGACTGTTTTAAAATATTCACAGATTTTAGGCCTTTTGGGTAAAAAGCAATCTTATCCAAAATAATTAATGTATCTCTCTCTCTCTTTTTTTTTTATTTCTATTTTTTTTACTGAGTTCCAGGGCTCTACTCAGATTTTTCAATAAATAAAATTACTTCCACATGAAATGATTTTTTAAAAATCAGTCCATCTGATTTTCAGAGCTTATTCAGTGGTTTGCATTTAAATGAAATTATAACAGGAATAAAATATTCTTTTGAAATCTGATATTGCTTCTTATGCATTAGACTTTGAGGGGGATCAGGGTATTCAATCCTCTTACCTCTAAATGTAGAATTGTACTTATTAGATCATGTGTCCTAGAATTATCATGTCACATTTCCTGTCTCATTGGTCCAGAGTATTCCATCTCACTTGTTAGTCACTCTTTATTATTTTTCTTTGTAAAATAAAGTTAAGATAGACATGCTGGAGTTTTCCTTGATGTAATGCTATAATGCACTCCTAGGAAACTTAATATCTACAGACTGCAAACACTTAGTACCTATCAACCCCACAGAAGCTGGTAACTGAAGTTCTCTGCACTGTTTCATGTCCATGTGGAATGCAGCTGTCAATCTTCCATTTGGTTTCATTGCTGTAATAGATGAATTAATATAAAAGAACAAAAGCAAAGAGGCAAGTAGAATAGAAAATACAGACAAGTTCTAAAACAGTGCCAGTTCATATAATTTAAGATCAAGATAACTCATGAATGAGTGAAGCAGAAAGGAAAGGTTGTATTTATCTGAGACATCTACTCTTCTGTCCCATTTCACTTCTGAGTGCTGGCAGGCAATGAATGCCTGGGCTTGAAATTATTTGTAACTAAGCAGAGGAGATCATGAATGACCACAGCAGCCTGTGCAGCAGCATGATATTATAAAATATAGATATATATTAATACAATAATTGCATATATATTAGGAAACTGATACTGATAAAATTTTTTATCAAAATACAGACTGTAATATTACCCATCAGTTTTTATATGTGCTCTTTGGTTTTGATATGAAGCTCTATGAAGTTTTATCACATATATAGGTTCTTGTACCACCACTAAAATCATGACACAGAAATGTTCCGTTTCTCTAAAGAAACCCTCTTTGCATACCTTCCCCGTCCCTGCAATTCTTTATAACCCCAGTAACTACTGATCCCCTTTTCATTTCTGTATTTTGTCCTTTTGAGAATATTGTATAAGTAGAATCATACTAGGTATATAATCATAATAATCCAATTAGTGTAATCATACACCATGTTGCCTCTGAGATTGACTTTTTTTTCATTCACCATAGCATCCTGAGATCCATCTAGACTATATTTGTTTAGTCACTAAGTCCTGTCTGACTCCTTTATGACCCCATATATTGTAGCCCGCCAGGCTCCTTTGTCTATGGAATTTCCCAGGCAAAAATACTAGACTGAGTTGCCATTTCCTTCTCCAGGGAATCTTCCCAACCCAAGGATAAAACCCAGGTCTTCTGTATTTCAGGCAGATTCTTTACCACTGATTCACCTAGGAAGGCCCATCTAGGCTGCTAAATGTATCAGTAGTCTGTTTCTTTTAATCACTACAAACTGTCACCAACTTATGGTATTGATTTCGGTTTTTTTTTTTTTTTTTTACTTTCCAGTGGTAAGAAAGCAATACACATTCAGTAGAAACCATACTTGGAATTTTTAAATTTGATCTTTTCCCATCCTAGCAACATGTGGCATATATTCCAGAATGACTGGACCATTCTGGATGACTCTGGGCAGCAGCAGTGAGCTGAGCTCCTGGCCAGCCCTGAAATCATGAGTGTAAACAACCGACACACTTACATTCATTCTGTACTCATACAACCATTCTGGTTTTCACTTTCAGTGTGTGTGTGCTAAGTCGCTACTGTTGTGTCTGACTCTTTGTGACACTCTGGACTGTAGCCCAGCGGACTCCTCTGTCCATGGGATTCTCTAGCAAGAATACTGGAGTGGGCTGCCATGTCCTCCTCCAGGGG